>NW_005338508.1:0-775 GCF_000412655.1 Myotis brandtii | reverse complement strand
TAAAATACATTTCATTTTCAAAATGTAATAGAATCTGAAGCTATCAGTTATTACAGTTTGTATACACTTTTTGGGGACACCATATATATATATATATCCAATCCCATATACATACATGAACAGATAATGAGATCAAATTACCTACTGTATTTTATGCTTTTTTAAATTTTGCAATTTTTTTCTACATAATGATAAATCATCAAAATCATCTTTTAGAGCTAAATAGTCTCTTTATGGAGATACAAAATTATTTTTCACTTCTGTTTAGACACAGTAGTTGTTTCAATATTTTTGTCATATGTGTGATCCTACATACTAATGTAAATTTATATTTACTCATGCCTTCATTTCCTCAGTAATTTCTTAGAAGTAAAGAATTAGGTAAGAGTATACTAATATTTGTAAGGTCCCTTTGATATCTATTTGTAAAGTGTTTGCCAGAATTAGTGTACTAATTAATATTCTCACCAAAATGTGTGTTCTAATACTGTTTTATGGTACGTTAAAGGTGTTTGTGTTCTAAATTGTCCTTTATTTCCTTGATAATGTTGACCAACGTTTTTCCACATGATTATTCAACATTGAGATTTCCCATTCTTTGAATTTGTCTTTTATTCTTCTGGTCAATGAGTATAAGTATTATAATATTTTTATTCCCAATTATTATTTCTTCTTCTGTTATATGCTTGTTTTTAGATCTTGATATTTTTCTTGTTTGTATAAGTTGAAATTGCTTGCTTTTTATGACCAAGGTGTCAGATATTTATCCATTTTT
>NW_005338507.1:0-218 GCF_000412655.1 Myotis brandtii | reverse complement strand
CTTTCAACAATATTTACTAATCCTATATAATCCTATACAATAAAGAGCTAATATGCCAATTAGACCAAACGGCCAAATGACCTTCAGGATATCCTTCCAGAGGACCTTCTGGACAAAGCAGGGGCTGCATGGAAAGCCCAGGTCCCGGGTGCCAGAAGGAAGTTGGTGCTGGCTGCCAGGTGAAGGAAGGCCTATTCTTGCATGAATTTCGTGCATTG
>NW_005338506.1:0-254 GCF_000412655.1 Myotis brandtii | reverse complement strand
CCCCTGCTCCTGAGGGGTGATTGGGGCCGGCAGCTGCTGCTTGCACCCATGGACAGCGCTGGCCCTGCTTGCATCTGCTGCTGGCGCCGTCCCCAGTCGCTCCACGCAGTCAGCAGGTGCAAGCAGGGCTGGCACCATCAGCACATGGGAGTGGCTGTGATGGGAACGGGGCTGCTGGCAGAGAGGGGACCAGGGGTTGCTGCAGGAGGGGCTGGGAAGGGGTACAGAGGATGGGCCAAGACCCACCCCTGTGC
>NW_005338505.1:0-636 GCF_000412655.1 Myotis brandtii | reverse complement strand
GAATTTGTGCACAGGTGGGGTCCAGCCAGCCCACCCCGATCAGAGCCAATTGGGGCCAGGCCGGCCAGGGCGAAGGGCCGTGGGAGGTTGACTGGCCTGCCCCACCCCCGATAGGGCCAGTTGGCTGGCCACAGTGCACATCATAGTGATCGGTTGTTCCAGTCGTTCTGGTCATTCCAGTCATTCCGGTCGCTTGGCTTTTATATATATAGATCTATCATTATGAGCATACTGGGGTTTATTACATAAAAATGAGCTTATTGCAGGCATCAGTTCATTTTCTTATTTCTAACTTAGTTTGACATTCTTCTTGGCAACTTTTCAGACATACCACAACCTAATTACTATTGTTATATTTCCCCTTTTAATAATAAATTTTTCTGTGCAATAGCTTGAATTTGAAATTGATCTCATTGTTTTTAGAAGTATAGGCCTACATTTCACTTCAGTGAAAAGCCTGAAAGGCTTTAGCATCAAACTCCTAATGAGAAAATATCTTTCTTAGATATAAAATAATCTTGACTCTTTCACATAAAACAAATTGAGAAAAAATAGAATATGGTCAAATTTTATATTCTAAGCAACACATGCAAGTGGAAACAAAACAAGGCAAAACAAAAATCAAAATAATTAAAA
>NW_005338504.1:0-239 GCF_000412655.1 Myotis brandtii | reverse complement strand
GAATGGTTACAGTAACATCGTCAACATAAATACAGCTGAATAAAAGAAATTATTTCATCCTGGCCAGTGTGGATCGATGGTTAGAGTGTTGGCCTGTGCACCGAAGGGTCACAGATTCAATTCCTGGTCAAAGGCAAGTGCCTGGGTTGTGGGTTTGCTCCCCAGCCCCAGCAGGTGCGTGCAGGGGGCAACCAATCAATGTGTCTCTGCCACATCAATGTTTCTCCCTCTCTCTCTCT
>NW_005338503.1:0-530 GCF_000412655.1 Myotis brandtii | reverse complement strand
AATGTTTTGGGGTTCTTTTATTGGAAGCAACAGAAATTGGGCTCTGATTAACTTCACCACAGGAATTTGCTGGAAGGAGTCCTCTGGAAAGACAGAGGCTAGTCAAGACAGATTTGGGCATCCTCACAGGAACTCATGGCTTTTCCTTAGGTCATGTGGATCAGATACCATGGTTCCAGCTTTCTTGTCTTCCCTCCCTCTATTTATCTTCCCTCTACTTGAAGAGGGAGTTTGGCTGGCTAGGCTGGGAATCAAAGGCAAAAGGAGTGGCACTGAATTAGAGTTTGACCTTGAGCAAATTACTAAATGAAGTGATTACTATGCATGAGGAACGAAATTATTTCAGTGATTGTTTGTAGCTGTGAAATTATAATCTAAATAAAATGTTAGGCCTTTTATATTTCATGGTGATCTTAAGAAAGTTCCGGAATGTTTCTTCAGTTATTTTCCCAAATCTCTTTCTAAACTGTGCTGCACTGTGAGGCTCAAGACAGTTTAGTGTTATTTTCCTCTGTAATGTTCTTCTTTGT
>NW_005338502.1:0-271 GCF_000412655.1 Myotis brandtii | reverse complement strand
AAACTTTGGCTCATTCTGATCATAAATGCAAAACTTGTCCACGAGGGAGTGATTTCATTCTGTGAGTGTCGTCCAGTCTCTTTCCAAGGCTAGTCATTTATTTTGATGAAATCTTTCAAAACACTCTCCTTAGGGCAGTGGTTGGCAAACCGTGGCTCGCGAGCCACATGCGACTCTTAGGCTCCTTGAGTGTGGCTCTTCCACTAAATACCACGTTCGGGCGCGCATGTACAATGCGATTAAAACTTCGTGGCCCATGCGCAGAAGTTGG
>NW_005338501.1:0-928 GCF_000412655.1 Myotis brandtii | reverse complement strand
CCAAGCAGAGAAGGTGCCGAGGCCTGCCCCACGGTCGCGGCCAGCAGAGAAGCCAGCAGAGAGGCCCCGAGTCTTGGGGCTCCAGTAACTGGGACTGTTTACCAATCGTGCATCTCACTGCCTTTTAAGGGCAAAAGTTAACTGTGCTGGAAACTAAGCCGCAAGCCTAGTTGTCAATAGAGATGCAAATGTCTTACCCCCCACTGGTGAGGTGACTGGTGTCCTGTGAAATGCAAATGCCCTCGGCTGGGGACGGAACCTTAACCAGCTTTCTACCTAATTTATCAATTTCATCCCAAGAGTTCCCTCCCCCCCCTCCCTTCCCACTGGCTGTGTGTGCAGGGCCGTGGCCTGCATTCCCGTGTGACTCCTCTGTCATCATCACGGTTCCCTGGTGAATGGATTCAAACACAAGTGCGACAGGTGCTCACTAGGTAACAGGTGTAGTGACACGGGTGCTGTCCACTGGGAAGTCGGCATCGCTAGGTATTCCTGCCCCCAAGAGGATGTATGGGGGCGAAAGGAAGGATTGCACCTCAGCTCCAGCAGGTCTGGGAGCCTCGTGGCGGTGTTTGGCCGGACCAGAGCGTTCCCTTTTATCCAACCAGCGATTGTGAGAGTCCCAACCTCACTGGTGTTTCTTTTTCTGAAGCCAGGTGTTGGGCCGCTCTGGCCAGTTTTTCTAGATCCCCAGCTGGAGAGCTGTGCCCTGGACCACGATGGAGGCTGGACAGCCGCCGCCCGTTCCTGTAAGGGCTGCATTCCCTGGGGAAGCCTCCGCGAGGCTGTTCTCTTTGGCTTCAGAGCGTCCAGTTCAGAATGCCCTGGATCGGAACAGTAGCAAGGGCAGCAGGTAAAAGTCCACACAGCATTTAACAATTCCTGTCCTAGCGGTTTGGCTCAGTGGATAGAGCCTCAGCCTGTGGAC
>NW_005338500.1:0-520 GCF_000412655.1 Myotis brandtii | reverse complement strand
ATACAAGTAATACAATAAACAGAAGGCAAAAAGTTTGAAGTCCAGATAATAAGGCTGTTTAAAATTACAACATGTGGCTAAAAAAGTGTTAGATATCTCGGTTTTCAAAATCAATGAATGTTCATCTTTGAAGGTGGGAATAAGGTTGAGTGGTGGAAACCTGAATCTGTACCATGATGGAAAATGATAAGCATTTACAGCAATTAAATTACCTGGAACCTCAAAATTCACTTTCAATTCTCTTTAAACAGTGGATTTCCCTGGGAGTGCAACTGTGGTTAGCAAGAGTCCTCCAGATATAATGGATCCTACACTATTTTCAAGTTTGTTCCACTGCAAATAAAGTCAGTTCCAAAGTTGGGGGGAAAAAAGTTTGAAGGCCATTTAAAAAAGATATTGAACTGACTGATAAACATACAAAGGCACTAGATTTATCATCAAGAAAATGAAAATTAATACCATAATAATTTACTCCTACACAAAGAACAGAATAACTAAAACTAAAAGGACTGACAATACC
>NW_005338499.1:0-742 GCF_000412655.1 Myotis brandtii | reverse complement strand
TTTTTTTTTAGTGTTTTAGAGTGCCACATGAATTGAAGCATACTATATGCATCTTTGGTGGTCTGGCTTCTTTCAGACACCCATGTCCTGGTGTGAATTAATAGCTTGTTTCAGTTGATCTCTAAGTGGTAACCCAGTGCAGGGTGGGTGGACACAGTCCATCTGGTTGCCTATTGAAAGGCATCTTGGTTTCTTCTAGTTTTTGGTAATTGTCAATAAAGATACTATAAATATTTGTTTGCAAGTTTAAAAACAAGTTGAATCAATAGCTAAGTGTGTGATTGCTAGATTGTATGGTAAGTGTATGTTAAACTACAAATAAAAATTTAAAGTTCTTTTCAAATGCACTCTATTATCACATGCCTTGGCCTCTTGCACATGCTCTCTACCCATCTTTTTATTTGTGCACTTCCTTTTCATAAAACAACTTCTCAAGTGCCTCCTCTTGGAAATTTTTCCTTCTCTCTTTAGACTAAGTTAGAGATTGTTATGTATATTCTGCATACACCCCTGCATTTCATCCATCACCCACCATTGTAATTGTTTGCAGTTTGTCTTCCTCCTTTACATGTTTACGGACCCTTTCAGAGGAAGTGACCTATTTTTTTATTTCTATAACCTCAGTTTTTAGTACTAGCTTCAGTACATATTGGGAGCCTGTTAAATCATGTGTCTCGAATAATATCACAAATAAGTTTCATCTACTTTCTCATTTGATTTTCTCAGGATCACTAGTGTTTGC
>NW_005338498.1:0-653 GCF_000412655.1 Myotis brandtii | reverse complement strand
TATTAATTAGTTGGTTATTAATAAAATACTAACATTTCACCTTTGCATCATTCTCTCTTAATAGTGCCATCAAAATATAGAAAAAAATCCCTAAGAGAGAGAACAGAGACCACTTTGGGATTGGGACAATTGAGAGGGGTTCATTTCCCCTAATCTTTGTGGTTAAAGGAAATTAAATACAACTACAGAAGATGAAAATGAGCATACTTTATAACTACACTGACTAAAGATACTTATATGCAAGGAGCATTCTGAAATACTCAAAACTATTGAGCCACAAATAATATTCTGTATTACAAGGACTCTAAAGAGTAGTTTCCATCGATAATTCAATCAACGGGTAATATAAAACACTTCAATATTCCTAAAGATCATACTGTATATTAAAACATAATACAATCTTTGTTTCCACCATTAGTTCTACATCTCCGCTGTTTAAAAATCTGCCATAAAACATAAGGATTTCAACAGTATTAAATAATTTTTAAAATATTTATTCTCCACCCTGGCTGGTGTGGCTCAGTTAGTTGGAGCATTGACCGGTGCACTGAAGGGTTGCAGGTTCGATTTCCAGTCAGGGCACATACCCAGGTTGCAAGTTTCGATCCTTGATCCGGCGCGTATGGGAGGCACCCGATCAATGTTTCTTTCTC
>NW_005338497.1:0-932 GCF_000412655.1 Myotis brandtii | reverse complement strand
ACACGCTGAGCTCAAAAGGTTCGCCATCACTGGCATATAGGCACACAAAGTCTTTTCCTTGCCAATATTTTAGATCCTTCTATGTTTTGTACTCAAGAAGGTTCTAGACTCCCATGACATTTCATTCTGAAAACATTCTCTTATGCCCACAATCTTTGGTGCGGTGCCCTCTGAATGACATCACCGCTAACACTGGACCTCCTAACTCGTTCTCATGTGGTTCTGGACCTCCCAAATGTCCCATCCCTGCCCGCCTCCCACGTTCTGTCAATATCTGACCCCCTGGCAATATTCCCTACCTCTCAATCCCCGAGCCCACTCTAGAATATAGAGTGATGGGGTTCAGTATCCCCAGGGTGTCTCCATGCCCAGACCCCACTGTCCATCGCAGATCCCGTCTGTCTCCTCCAGGGACACCTTCGTTGAATGCCCCCTGCTGTGGTCACACCTTTGCCCATGACCCCAGCTCACAGTGGTCGAATGCTCGGGCCACCGGAATCCCTGCTTTGAGCAAGTCCTGAAACTCCCTGCCTCTCTTCTCCCCTGTGAAACAGGGCTCCTCCTCTTTCCTCACAGCACGGTTTTGAGGATAACTGCGGAGGACTTACCGCCATTGTTGGCACGATTCCCTGTAAAATGTTACCTTGGGTGGCAACAGCAACCCCTTTGCCAAGTGCCTGGAAGGTGTTGCATTTATTTCTCTCAGCACACGTTTGTTCAGCGCTGGCCCTGAGTGTTGGCAAATACAGCTTTGTTTATTTACATGTCGGTGCCTAGCCTAAGCCAGGCACTTTTGTAGGCACGGGCGAATTAAACAGGCAGAAACTTCCACTCTTGTACAGCTCACATTTTTTTGTGGGGAGACGCATGATAAAGGTGAATAAAGAAATAGGTATTGCCGAAACCAGTTTGGCTCGGTGGATAGAGCGTCG
>NW_005338496.1:0-309 GCF_000412655.1 Myotis brandtii | reverse complement strand
CTTCCCCTCCCTCTCGGTGTGTTACATTTAATTTTTTTATATGAGACTAGAGGCCCGGTGCACAAATTTGTGCACAGGAGGGTGGTTCCCCTCAGGCCAGCCTATACCCTCTCCAATCCAGGACCCCTCGGGGGATGTCCGACTGCCAGTTTAGGCCCGATCCTGTGGATGGGGCCTAAATCAGCAGTCACACATCCCTCTCACAAACCTGGAGCACTGGCTCCTAATCGCTCACCTGCCTGCCTCCCTGGTCACCCCTAACTGCCCCCCACTGCCAGCCACGTTGCCGCCAACTGCCCCCTCCCTGCC
>NW_005338495.1:0-951 GCF_000412655.1 Myotis brandtii | reverse complement strand
AAAAAATAAAATAAAATAGGGAAAGACCTGGGCATTCCAGTAGTACAGAAAGACACAGGCTAGGTGCCATGGGGAGAGAATAAGTGTTGGGGGAGCCAGCACAGCCAGCCTTGATCGCTGGTGTCCAGCCCTAAAAATGTCAGCTCCAGGCAAGAAGGAGCCTGAGGCTCTAGATCTCTCCCAGGGGACCCAGGGAACAAGAAAATCCAGAGGCACACCTGAGTGTGGACAGCGCCCACCGCCTCCTTACCTTTGGGCATCTTTGGTTCAATGATGTGCTGCAGACATTGTAGCTCACTGCCTCCCACATCCAACTCGGGCGATGGTGCTCCTGCCACCATGTTTCCAGTCATCTCCTCATAACCTTCAGACTTGTAGTCTGGCTCTGTTGGTCCTGAGCTCTGGCCCAGCTTGGTGTGCCTCCACTTCTCGCTTCTGTCACCACATTTACTTGTCCCCCAACTACCCCGATTTCAGCAGTCCCACCCTCCCAACAATGACAGGGCTGGTGGGAGTAGCCCTGGGGCTGCACCCTTCAAGCAAGCTCAACCTGGCTCCCTGAATTCCCTGGATGCTGGGCACAGTGCCCCAGAAGGGCTCAGGGCCCCCTCTTCCCACTCCACCTCCCACCCCCACAAACCTCCCTCTGCTGCCCTGCTACAGCTTGAGTTGACTAGTCTGTGAGGGTGGCAACCAGCCAAACTCATGTAAAAGGGGTGGGGAGAGATCAGCGCTGAGAACTCCAACCACTTCAGGAAGAGATCACCGCCAAAGCTGCTCCTGCTTCTGCAGCCACCTCTCAACTGAAGGCCATTCTGCTGGCGGGCGCCACCACCCAGAACACATTCCCTGGTCACCTAGTTACCATGGACCCATCACACAGAATTCTCTGTGCCCACCTGACAGAAAAAGCATACCATGCCCGTCCCTGCCCCAGCCCAGACCTCCACT
>NW_005338494.1:0-368 GCF_000412655.1 Myotis brandtii | reverse complement strand
CGTGGCTGGGGCGGGGCCAGGGAGCGGGCTGGAATGGCCGACCTCTCGGTCCCTTCCTCTGGCCATCAGGCTCCAATCTCCTGATGGCGAATGGGGAGCCAGGGGTGGGTGGCAGTGGGGGGCAGGGCCAGCTGCAGGCAGCCAGGGAAGATGGCCCTGATCACAGGCCAGCCCTAGGGACCATACCTGCGCAAGAATTTTGTGCACCGGGCCTCTAGTTAATAAATAATAATACAAGAATAAACTCTGTGTTTCAGGTACTCACAACTATAAACCTACTTTTGCCACCCTGCATAAAGTTCAGTATGTGAAGTACTCAACCAGCTTGGTGGTTAAAGAGCCTTATTGGGATGAAGTCAGAAATTAAG
>NW_005338493.1:0-295 GCF_000412655.1 Myotis brandtii | reverse complement strand
TTAATAGCATGCTATTCAGCTTCCAAATGTTTGAATTATTTTGATTGTTTTTATAGTAGTTTATTTCTAATATTATGCCATTGTGGTCTGAGAAGATGTTTGGTATGATTTCAATATTCTTGAATTTGAAGAGATTCTGCTTGTGACCCAATATGTGGTCTATCTTTGAAAATGTCCCATGTGTACTTGAGAAGAAACTATATTCCGTGGCTTTGGGGTGAAATTTTCTGAAGATTCAATTAAGTCCATATGATCTAATGAGTCATTTAGGATTGTTGTTTCTTTGCTGATTTTT
>NW_005338492.1:0-271 GCF_000412655.1 Myotis brandtii | reverse complement strand
AGGGATATAAAGTACAGCATAGGGAATATAATCAATATTTAATAACTATGTATGGTACCAGGTGGGTACTGGAAATATCAAAGGGAATACTTTGTCAAGTCTAACCACTATACCGTACCCCTGAAACAAATACAGAATAAGGCTGAATGTAAATTGTAATAGAAAAATAAAAACTAAAGCTCTTTTTTAAAAAGAAAGAAAGAAAGTTGTTTGGAAAAATAAAGTAGTGAAAATTTTTAAAAATAAAAAATAAGTTAAAAATAGTAATTAA
>NW_005338491.1:0-374 GCF_000412655.1 Myotis brandtii | reverse complement strand
TGTGATAACTCTGCTGAGATGCCCTAAGCTTGCTATTCCTTTTTCAAGATCTGAACTATTAAAAGATCCAACATGATTGATGGGAACTTTTGACTCCAGAAACAGCCCACAATGAGTCGGTAGGCGGACATCCCTCTCGCAATCCAGCAACACTTGCTGCTCCTTACCGCTCACCTGCTAGCTCCTTACTGCTTGGCTCACTACTCCTTAGCACTGCCACAGAGGTGGGAGAGGTTCCTGATACTGCAACTGGGCTGGCCAGCCATGAGCCCTGCTTCTGGCTGAGTGGCACTCTTCCTGTGGGAGCGCACTGACCACCAGCGACCGGTCATTCTGATTGTTCCGCCGTAATGGTCGCTTAGGCTTTTATTATA
>NW_005338490.1:0-350 GCF_000412655.1 Myotis brandtii | reverse complement strand
GAGGTGGCCGTCACCTCCTGGGCCTGCCGCATCCCCCCAGTAGGTCCTGCTCTCCAACCTGGGCGTGTGGTTGCTGCGCGTGTGCTTTCTACACAGAGAGGTGGAGACCCGTGTACACGATGGGGACATGTTGCTAGCAATTGGGCGAGGCCCTTGCTGTGGCCCCATTGAGTCAAGCTGGCACACAGGGCCCAGGGCCCTGCCCAATAGAATCCAAGGCCAGAGGCTGAAACCACCGTGGAAACTGAGGCGCTAGGGTCCACGTCAGAGCTCACACACAGGACCAAAGTGGCCTCGGGCTTGGAGAAGACAGGCCCGTAGCTCAGGGTCTCATGTGTTTGTTTACAAAC
>NW_005338489.1:0-513 GCF_000412655.1 Myotis brandtii | reverse complement strand
TCTCTCGGATGATTAGTGACTTTTAGCATGTTTTCATTTGTCTAATTACCTTTACCTATTAAATTTACTGATGACTTTGACACCTGAGTTTTAGTTTTCCATCTTTACTCTAAACCCTGACCATTATTCATGATTGACTTTAGTTTGCTTGTTTGTTTTTTTAAGGATGAACCCATCAAGTCATCTACTGACCTTCAACTTTCTCTGCTGCCGAAACTATCCGTTATGCCTTTTCTTTAAAAAAAAATTTAGCAAGGTTTATTAACATATAATTTACAGAATACAGTTCTATGAGTTTTAACACACAAACAGTTGGATAACCAACTTCTCAATAAACAAGATATAAAACAGTTCCATTATCCCTAAAAGTTGTTTTGTGATTCTTCATAGTTATTTCCTTACCTAGGTAACATGGCACTAGCAACCATTGGTCTGCTCTGACTCTGTAGTTATGCTTTTCCCAGAGAATAATAAGTGAAATCATAAAGTATATGCTGAGTCTGTTTTTTTTTT
>NW_005338488.1:0-467 GCF_000412655.1 Myotis brandtii | reverse complement strand
CCGTTTGGTCTATTTGCATATTAGGGGTTTATATATAGAGAGAATAGTTTGCCTAGTAATACTATTGTTCTCTATTCTTTTGGTACTATGTACTATTTAGTTTCTGATTTTCTAGGCAAATACTTTAAATTGGAGAATTGTTTAAGGATAGACAGAACTTTCATAAACAGCCACTTGAACAACTCCATTGACCAGAAAATTTAGAGATTGTAAACAAGAGAGAGGACTGCATAAATGTTGTATAATGTAGCCATAACTAGAGAAGATTATTTCACTTACGTCTCACATAAAATGTTGACCTATGATGAAAGAATAAGTGTGTGACCCCATAGAACATAGCTATTAAGTGAAAAAATTCTGACCTAAGTACATAATTTTTCAGTTTGAAATTCCACCTTATTTGCATTAGGTCTCTATTTATAAGGAGGGCGTTTATCCTATCTAATAAAAGAGAAACATGGTAATTA
>NW_005338487.1:0-285 GCF_000412655.1 Myotis brandtii | reverse complement strand
CCTGCACGCCCCCTCCTGGGGATTGAACCTGCAACCCGGGCGTGTGCCCTTGACCATAGTTGAATCCGGGACCCTTGAGTCCGAGCAGGCCCACGCTCTATCCACTGAGCCACACCGGCCAGGGCGGCTTCTCAAGGTTTAACGGCAGCTCTTTTCCTTCGGGGGAAGTAGGTGTCAGTGCTGACCCGGCCCTTGGGGTGACCTCGCAGCAGCGCGTGTCCTGGGTAAAGCCCCGGATGTAGGGCTGCTCCCAGCCTCCCTGCTGCCCCCCCCCCCCCCCCCGGG
>NW_005338486.1:0-978 GCF_000412655.1 Myotis brandtii | reverse complement strand
ACTGCATCTTCAACACTTTTGCGTGGATGGGCATCTTAGGTGTGACATGTCACAAGCTGCATTCCTGGTTTCCTGTTTCCCCTGCAGTCATCTCCATCCATTAAATGTGATGCCGTTCTTCCAATCGCTCAGATAAGACAAGAAGAACCAGCCAGCCATGGCTTTCCCTTTCTTCTCAAAACCCAAACCCAATCTCAGCAAATCCTGTTGGTTTTGGTTTCAAAATATGTCTAGAACTGACTAATTTTCTTCACTTCCTGGGACCTGGGTTGTAACACCCAGTTCTAAACCATAGTCATCTCTCACTTGGATTAATTCAGTTTTCTAACTGGTCTCTCTCCTTCAAACTTTAACACCCCCCCTCCCATTCTGTCCCAGTTTGTTCTCAACTCAGTGGATGGAGAGAACCTTTTAAACCTTAGTCATGGCATGAAACTCTTCTACTCAAAGCACTTTCAATCTTAGAGTAAAATCACCCTGCAGAAGTGAGAAAAAGAGATGCGGTCAGAGGAAATGGAGGTGGGTGCAGACTGTAGGGCTTTGAAAGCCTTTGTGAGAGCTTGGATTTTACTGTGAAGGAAGGAAGCTTTGTGGTATTTTGAGTAGACAGAACATTATACACTAGGCAGTGATAACAGTTCTAATAAATATAAAGCAATGAAGTGTGGAATAAGTGCTCTTGGAAAAATCTAGTTGTAATATACACTGGGTGGGGCAGGAAAAGAACTAAAACCCACAAGGGATCAAGGTATGAATATCTGGAGATATATTGTTCCAGGCAGAAAAAAATAGCAAGTACAAATGCTCTGATTTAGGAGTATAGCTTACTTATTCAATTAAATTTAAAGGAGGATGATGGTTCTTCAAGCCAACCACAAATCTCAATCTTCTACCTAGAATGTAAGTTTCATAGAGTTTGGATTTTTAAGCCAAAACCGGTTTGGCTGCCAAAACCGGTTTGGCTCAGTGGATAGAGCG
>NW_005338485.1:0-235 GCF_000412655.1 Myotis brandtii | reverse complement strand
CCGGCACACTGGCAAAATCCGAGGCTGCCTTTTTGCATCCTGTCCAGCTATGGGCTTATTTTTAGAGTTCCCTTCTGCCAGCAGCCCTGCGGGAGCCCTTCCACACTCACGGATCATGCTGGCCCCAACGGCCCGCAGACTTTGTGGGGCGCAAACTACCCCTGCTCGCGTTCCTCTCTCCAACCTGAATTGAAAACATCACCTTTAGGCAAAATTTGACCTTTCCATGAGGAGG
>NW_005338484.1:0-389 GCF_000412655.1 Myotis brandtii | reverse complement strand
GAATGATGTTATAAATATTCAAATGGTCAACTCTTCAAGAAAACAGGATAAAAAAGAAACTATAGTAAGGGTCAAAGAACAAGAGTTCTTTCTAAACAGAGCAATAGATGAACATGTTTTTTAAAAATTATTTATTTGTTAACTAGAGGCCTGGTGCATGAATTTGTGCACTAGTGGGGTCTCTCGGCCTGGCTTGCGGGATTGGGCTGAAACCAGCTCTCTGACATCCCCCGAGGGGTCCTGGATTGCGAGAGGGTGCAGGCCAGGCCAAGGGACCCCACCGGTGCACGTTCGGGGCCAGGGAGGTATGCAGGAGGGTGGCCAGCCGGGGGGGTGGGGGTGGGGTGGGAATCACGGGAGGGCTCCAGGGTGTGTCTGGCCTGTCTTGC
>NW_005338483.1:0-249 GCF_000412655.1 Myotis brandtii | reverse complement strand
GCAGCAGCAGCAGGGGCACCATGTCTGCCTCTGGCAGAGCAGTCCTGGTCCCTGTGTCAGTGAGCGAAGTGCCCAGCTCTGGGGTGGGGCCTAGGTCACCCCAACAGGAAGCCCTGGGGGAGAGACTGGGGCCAGGCTGGAAGGGGAACTGGGCCTCCACAGGAGTTGGGGGGGTGGTGCCTGAGAAATCTTTGTCTCCCCTCCCCTGCCCTCCCCCATGACCCTGCAGGCAAATGTCCTGAGGCCCTG
>NW_005338482.1:0-342 GCF_000412655.1 Myotis brandtii | reverse complement strand
ATACCAATGCCTTTCCTTTACATGTGTCTACATGGTAAACAGTATATGCGAAAGGTCTTTCAGTTTTTACTTTTTCCCATACCCAACTGATCACTGCATTTCAGGCAGGTGAGCATCTAATCTAATAAAAGAGAAACATGCAAATTGACCGCCCCTCCGCTACGCCCCAAGCCACACCCACCTGCCAATCAGAGCGACTCTATGCAAATTAATCCAACCAAGATGGCGGTGGGCAGCCATGGAATTGGAGCAAGCAGGAGGCTTGGTTTCCCCGACAATGGAGGAAGCCCAGCTTCCTGCCTGCCCTGGCTGGCTGTGGCCTCGGCAAAAGGCAACAAAGTT
>NW_005338481.1:0-1056 GCF_000412655.1 Myotis brandtii | reverse complement strand
TTAGGTCTCTGAGTTTGTAAGGTCGCCATGCAGGCCTTCCCTGAGAGTGTCAGGTCAGCATGTGGCCCCTTTCGTCGACATATTTCTTCCATAATTCTTGTTTGTGTCATAATTCAGCCAGTTTGGGCCCTTGCTTATTATTACCTGGGAGAGCAGTTTCGTGTACACGAGGCTTCATTTGTCTTTCTCTGACACTTGCTTCTTTAAATCCTAAAATAAGGAGTTAACCAAAGAAATCCCCTAAGTCTTCCTCTATCCTAGGTACGATTTGCGTGCTCCGGGAGGCAAAACCCAGCCCCTAGTTGGTGTAATTGACTCAAAAGCCTGATTCTCCTGGAGAAACGGGCTCCATTCAAATAACTGCTCTGACTCTCAAAAGCTTTTTATGAAATTACCATGTACAACCAAATTGGTGCAGCTGAATCAAATGAAAATCGGAGCTTAACATTCTTAATCGCAAACCTTCAATTTAACCAGCCATTTATCATCATCAAAAAGCAATCAATATGTTGATTGTGGTGACAGGCAAAATGGAGATGGAATTATTAGTAATTACCCTGTATTTGCAGTGCAATGGGATGAAGAAAGAACTAAAAAGAAACTTGAAAGCCCGCCGCAGTGAAGGACTGGCTGCTGTGTTTTCAGAGTCGTGAGCTGTATTGATTGTAGTCTTTAAATAAATTGGATAACACAGGTTACTGTCAAACACGTGCATTATTCATGAAGCAGACTCTGGGAGCCTCTGCTTATCTTATGAATATGCAGATGTGGAAATGCATAAACGACTGGCCCAGCGCTCAACTCTCGCAGGAAGAGAACGGCTCAGACCCGAAGTGGAAACCAACGAGGCAAACACACTCACGTGGGCCACTCACGTGAAACATAAAGATCATGAGAGATGGGGAACAAAGCCCGAACCCCAAGGCAGGCATTCGGACAAGGAGGGGGGCCCTGGGGGCCTTTTTAGCCTGGGAGCATTGGTGACCCCCGAGTCTTTCTTTTTTTTCTTAAAAATATACTTTTATTGATTTCAGAGCGGAAAGGAGAGGGAGAGAT
>NW_005338480.1:0-320 GCF_000412655.1 Myotis brandtii | reverse complement strand
TATACAGACTAACACCTAAAGGAGCTTAGGTGTTTGGACTTCAGAAGGTTCCTAGCTGCAATTTATTTGAGTAGAAACTTGAACAAAACACCCTTGTTTTTTTTCTCATTTGGAAATTGTAGGATTCTGATGATGAACCTGAAATATAATGATTTTTAATAAAGCAATTCCATTTATACATCACCATAAATTTCTCCTTTTCCCATCTCTGTCAATAACTCTAAACTAAAAGAAGGAAAGACAATTTGAGATTTTTTTCAATTATTGCATTATTATTAAGCCCCCTAACCAGAGGCCTGCGGGCATGAAGCCTGGCCTGA
>NW_005338479.1:0-443 GCF_000412655.1 Myotis brandtii | reverse complement strand
CTTGTGGCATTTGGTTTATACCTTTCTTATGACACTTTCTTATACATTTTATATAGTGTGTTACAGTTTACAAAACACTTTTTCTCATGCTAAATTCCTATTTCTTTTTCATTCTCACAACTTCTTTTAGAGAACAATAATTAATCCTCTCCTTACCTTGGGGACCCTGCTGCTCTCTCCACACTCTCTAAAAATATAAAAAGTAAAAGCTACTCAGGAGATTACATAACCCACAACTACTACCACAGTCACTTTACCATCCCCCAAGGACAACAGAAACCTAACATTTTTTTAGGTCCGTACTCTCTGCCAGGTGCTTTATAGATAATACTACTTCAATTTACCCTTTCTTTGCTCTTAGACTATTAAATTTGATTCTCCCTCCAAAAACACACAACAACACACAAATTCTAGAAAGAAAACATGTGCTTTCCATCTCTGTG
>NW_005338478.1:0-230 GCF_000412655.1 Myotis brandtii | reverse complement strand
ATAGAGGAAGACATAAACAAATGGAAGAATATACCGTTTTCATGGATTGCTAGAATCAACATTATTAAAATTTCCATACTACCCAAAGCAATCTACAGATTCAATGCAATCCCCATTAAAATACCAATGACCTACTTTGAAGACCTAGAACAAACTCTCTAAAAATTCATTTGGATTAAAAAAAAAAAAAACGATCCCAGAAAAAAAGATGGCGGCTGGCAGGACAGAGG
>NW_005338477.1:0-228 GCF_000412655.1 Myotis brandtii | reverse complement strand
TATTTATTTCAGAGAAGAAGGGAGAGGTAGAGAGAGAGAGAAATATCAATGAGAGAGAATCATCGATCGGCTGCCTCCTGCACACAAACTGAGCATGTGCCCTGACCGGAATCGAACCATGATCTCCTGATTCATAGGTCGACGCTCACTCACTGAGCGAGGCCGGCCGGGCTACACTATATTTTAAATATCATATACCTTTTAAGAGACGCTCGGTTGAAAGTGACA
>NW_005338476.1:0-534 GCF_000412655.1 Myotis brandtii | reverse complement strand
CCGGCGCCTGTGGGCCTGGGTTGCGTGCTGCCAGGGAAGCCAGGCCTGGCAGCGTGGCTGACAGCCGGCAAGGTGCCCTGGCTTTGATCAGAGGGGTGTGGGCTGGGGGCTCCCCTGGCCAGACCTCCTAAGAGCCCCTGGGCCTGCCCAACACGGGTCAAAGGTTTATCAAACGCTTCCCCGGGCGCAGGCCAGACCAGAGAGCCGCCTGTGCGGGCCCGGCCAGCGGGGACACCGGCTCCCAGGTGCCCGCCCTGCTGTTCCCGGGCTTGGGAGGGAGGGCCAGTCTTCCAGCACTTTTCGGTCAAACCAGCTCCGAGCAGAGGCGGCCTCTGGTCTCACCAAGGCCAGCGCCAGCCCCTCACGCAGCTCAGGTGGCAGGAGGCGTGTGTGTGTGTGTGCTCCCGCGTGTGCAGGAGAACATGTGTGTGGGAGCGTGTCTGTGTGCTCCCGTGTGTGCATGAGGACATGTGTGGGGGAGCGTGCCTGTGTGCACATGAGTGCGCCAGGGGCATGGTCTGCACAGGATGTGTA
>NW_005338475.1:0-999 GCF_000412655.1 Myotis brandtii | reverse complement strand
TCATTCTCCCTTCCTCTTTAAAATCAATAAAGAAATATATATTTTTTTAAAAAAGAAGAGGGATGCCAGCTCTTTTGAATCCTCCAGCCCTTTGGCACTGGTTTACTTGAGACAAAACATGAGTATGCAAGGTGAGGTGCCCCTATCACCTTAAGCTCAGGGTCTTAAAATTATTTTCACTGCTCTCCACGCCAGCAGGAGTGATGTTGTGGCATTTGAAAGAGATTCCTTGATTGCATCTGGGGGGCCTGAGAGAGGGAAAGAAAAGTGCTGGAAGCTGAGGAGGGACGCTCCAGTTGCAGCATCTACATGTTCAAACCTTCTCAAGACTGTCTCTCCAGCCTTGACTGAAGTCGGGGCAGGTGCACAACTCTATCTATGAAACAACAAAATCAGGAAAGCTAAACCTGAGATTCTGAAACCAGCTGAGGACAGAAAAAAGGGGCTTGAAAACAAGCTGAGAGCAAGGAGAGGAGGAAGGAAAAGATTATTCTTTGTCTCCTTACCTGCAGAATGGAGATAAACAGTGTCTCAAATAGTGTCTGCTTATCTTTTATCATCCTTGTTGTGATTATTAAATGTATTAATGGCCCACAGATAGACAATGACAGTTTCCTCCATCTTATTATGTCTATGAGAATTTCTTTGTTAGTTACCTTTTGATGTAATCTTCTCCAACCCAACTATTATTGTAGTGAACAATATTTGGATGACTAAGCGTTGCCAAAACTTTTACTTCACGCTTTACCTTCCTAGTTAAAAGAAACAAGGAATAGAAGGGGTCAGTATACATCCCTGATAACAATAACAAAACACCTCCTTTATCTGAACAGTTGCCATGGTTCCCACACCCAGAGTTTTAGAATGAAGGCCAGGAGCCCCAAAAAGGAAAAAGTGAACATACAGAAAAAACAGCTGTTTTCACTCTGAACACATAAGAAAAAGTGGTGACAAATCATTCTAAACATCAGACAACTTAAAAGTCATTGGCAGTACAGT
>NW_005338474.1:0-250 GCF_000412655.1 Myotis brandtii | reverse complement strand
GGCCTTGTGACAGGAGGGACAGAGGAAGGGAGGGTCCTCGCCCTCGCTCCCCCCTCCCGTTCCCCTTTAAACCTGTTTACGCGTCTTCAAATCGGCTGTCCTTTTCCTTCCCCGGGGCCTGGCAGATCTATTTTTGAGGATCTGGGCCGGGACCGGGGCTGGGCGAGGACAGCCACGTCAAACAGAGTTGAGCTTTTTGCCCGGGCCTCCCCACTGTCCTGAGAAGGGGCCCTGTCTCCCTGCCCCAGCA
>NW_005338473.1:0-205 GCF_000412655.1 Myotis brandtii | reverse complement strand
CTCTAGTATATATATAAAAGCCTAAGCAACCATTAGGACTGATCAACCAAACGACCGGTTGCATGACATGCACTGACCACCAGGGGGCAGACTATCAATGCAGGAGTTGCCCCCTGGTGGTCTCCCACAGCCAACCTCCTGTGGCCCCTCCCCCACCCACCCCCTGCCGGCCAGGCCAAGGGACCCCACTCATGCACGAATTCGT
>NW_005338472.1:0-459 GCF_000412655.1 Myotis brandtii | reverse complement strand
TTTGTTATGGAAGCTCCTGCAAGTTTTGCAAACTAATACAGAAGTCTTTTAAATGACAGCATTTGTGATAGTTAATTCTGTGTGTCAACTTGACTGGATTAAGGAATGCGCAGATATCTGGCTATTCATTATTTCTGGGTGCATCTGGAGGGTACTTCTGAGTGAGATTGGCATCTGAATCAATGGACTCAGGAAAGCAGGCTGCCCTCCCCAAGGTGAGCTGGCATCACCCAATCCACTGAGGGCCTGAATCAAACATCAGGTAGAGGAAGGAGGAAGTCACCCTGTTTACTTCCTGACTGCTTGCTTGAGCTGATGTGGTAGACAGACAGACATGAGCAGAGCAAGGATGATGGACCAAGTACAGAAGGTCACCAGGGTAGAAAGGTTTGGGTGCCTAGCAAAGGACAATTATAGGGCGGGTCTCATCCCCAGAGGGACCTTTCCTCCCCTAGAATA
>NW_005338471.1:0-314 GCF_000412655.1 Myotis brandtii | reverse complement strand
CAGTCACTATGATGTGCACTAACCACCAGGAGGTAGATGATCAATCCAGGAGCTTCCCCCTGGTGGTCAGTGCACTCTCACAGGGGGAGTGCCGCTCAGCCAGAAGCCAGGTTCATGGCTGGCAAGGGCAGCGGTGGTGGAGGGAGCCTCTCCCACCTCCATCACAGCACTAAGGAGCAGCGAGCCAAGTGGTAAGGAGCAGTGAGTAGGCGGGCAGTAAAGAGCAAGGATCCTGGACTGCGAGAGGGCACAGGCCGGCTGAGGGGACCCCACCTTCCAGTTCACGCATTTTGTGCACCAGGCCTCTAGTATAA
>NW_005338470.1:0-358 GCF_000412655.1 Myotis brandtii | reverse complement strand
TTCAGCTTCCTTCCTCCTCTCACACCCAAAAGTTAGAGGACCACAATAGGAATTCCAGTCACTCACGATGATTGAGTCAAAAGAGTGCTGAACATTTTGCCATTTGTACAGGAAATTGGCAATCTGAAAAAACACTGTCAGGTCAGGTCATTAAATAGATTGTGCCGCCCTAGCTGGTTTGACTCAGTGGATAGAGGGAACAGTGGGGGGCATGCAGGAGGCAGCCAATCAATGATTCTCTCCCATCATTGATGTTTCACTCTCTCCCCCTCTCCCTTCCTCTCTTAAATAAAAAATATATTTTAAAAAAAGATAGAATGCGCCAATGTTAAGTCTGTTGTTAAATGTCAGAAGAAGC
>NW_005338469.1:0-826 GCF_000412655.1 Myotis brandtii | reverse complement strand
CTCTCTGACATCAATAAAAATATATATATTTTAAAATTCATTTAAAATTTCAAGAAACAGGAAACACCCTCCCCAACACTCTCAAGGGACCCTCAGTCCTCCAGGCGGACGAGCCCGCATGTGCCTGGCGGCGGCGGCACGCCTATCCTGGCGTGAGAGGCGGGTGCCGGGAGGACGCTGGACTCCCTAAAGGGCGCGGTGAGCCCTCGCTCACGGAAGAGGCCCCTTGGTTCCCATTCCCGGAAACGAGCCCGGGCATTCCCGGCTCGAGGCGTGCTGCCGGATGATGGATGAGAAAGAATTCCACGATCAATTAAATTTGGGGAGAGCTCCGCACACACTGCCCCCGGATTAACATACTAAAAGCTGAGATGTTCCGAATCGATAAATCAATTTAATTTTTGGTTCATCATTTTTCCAATTTATCTGACCACAGACCCTGTCTCCGTGTCAGACCCACGGAAAACGTGAAGAATCCGTTTTGAGAAACTCCTAATTGGGCAGAACCACAGGGAGACTGTTGAGCGAGGAGTCAGAGCCCGCGGCCGGACCATCTGCCAGGGCTCGGGGGTCCGGAGACCGGGTTCCGGCTGCACCTCACTACTGAGCCCCGGGACCCTGGGGAGATCGCGCCCCCCGGAGCCCCGGTCACCTGCCTGTAACATAAGGAGATGGTTTTTCTGACTTGCTGAGACTCACCTGGCGGTGGGCCGTCTGCTCCTCCTCATGGGCCACAGCTCACGCCGGCACGGCCAGTGCGGCCCTGACATCTCCCGGGGCCAGGCCAGGCGAGCCATGGACCCTGAGCCCCTGCGATGGGCTCGCT
>NW_005338468.1:0-274 GCF_000412655.1 Myotis brandtii | reverse complement strand
ACCCTGCACCTAATCCATCAGCAAATTTTAGAGTCTACTTTTTGTAAACATCTCATTTCAAACAACTTCTCATCTCCTCCATGGTTACCATCTGATCTAAACTATTATACCTTCTCACATGAACAAATGCAGTAGCTCCTGAGTTGTCTCCAGCACCTGCTCTTATCCTTGTACACTGTCTGGCACAAGCAAACAATGTTATCTCTTAATATGCAAATTGTTTTCCTGCTCCAAGCTTTCCAATGTGCCCTCCACCCCATCACATTTGGAATAA
>NW_005338467.1:0-268 GCF_000412655.1 Myotis brandtii | reverse complement strand
TCACACATGGCAGCTCGTGTTCCCTGCCTTGTACCTCCAGTCTGCTAAAAAATGAATGTTCTTTAAAATAAATTTACGTTCAAACTCACACCCTCTGCGTCTTGAAGTTTCTGACCTATAAATCGGGGTCAATTCCAGCACTGAGGAGTAAGCGAGATAATACATATTCCGGTGCTTGGCAACTTTCCTCAAACATAGTAAATGCTCACTAAACAGAAGCCACACACATTATCATCACTAAACGTTGTTTTTAGTTGGTGGTGTTTTG
>NW_005338466.1:0-1353 GCF_000412655.1 Myotis brandtii | reverse complement strand
GATTCCCTCTCATCATTGATGTTTCTATCTATCTCTTTCTTCCACTCTTCCCTTCTCTTTGAAATCAATAAAAATAAATAAATAAAAATATGTTTTTTCTTTAATTGAGAGGAAGAAACTGTCAAACTTGTGTCTCCTTTGAGCTTACTTAATAGTATCTCTGATTTGAGATCATACAGGTCATAGCAACATGTTCAAAATATGATTTGAAACTCTGTATTCTGAAATAATTTCACATTCACATTGCTGGAATAGTACAAAGAATTCCATATATCTGTCACCAAAATTCCTTATTATATTTGCTTTATCATTCTCTCTCTATGTATATCATTTTACTATGAACCATTTGGGAGAAAGGTGATGACATGAGAGACTTTACCCTTAAATATTTCAGATGTATTTACTAAACACAAGGATGTCTTTTTACATGAGCATAGTACAATAACCTAAAGCAGGAAATTAACATTAACATGAATTCTATTATCTAATTATAGACCTTATACAAATTTTGCTATTTTTTCCAAAAATGTCTGTCATAGAAAACAAATTTTTTTTTCTGGTTCACTATCCTATCCAGGATCATGTTTATCATCTTGTTATATCTTTTGGTTTCCTTTAATCTGGAACAATTCCTCAATCTTTATTTGTCTTTCATTTTTGAAAAAGATATCTCATTTGTATGTGTGCTTATACTGCCTAGTGCTAAGATTCAGTTGCACATTTTGGCAGTAATACCACAGAAGCAACAGGAGTTCTCAGTGCATCACGTCAAAAGAGATGTAATGTCAATTTGTTGCACTACTGGTGATGTTAACGTGTTCGTTAAGGTGGTGTCTGTCAGTCTTTGTCACTGCAACCTTACTATTTTCCCTCTTGAAGTCAATAAATATCTTATGCAGAGGTACCTTGAGAGAATATCCTGTTTCTCATCATACTTTCCCCTACACATTTTAGTATGTATTGGAGGTACCTGCCTATTCCTATGATGGCTCATGTGTCTCTATTTATGCTCCATTTATGTTTTACTAGAGGCATGATGCACAAAATGCGTGCAAGGGGCTTAGCCCTCACAGCCCCGGCTTCATCTGGAAGGTTGTCCAGAAGGTTGTTCAGTCTAATTAGCATATTAGCTCTTTATTATATAGGATTGCATCTCCTGTATGATAAAAATGTTTCCTTTTGTTCCTTTCTTGTTCTTTTTTAATCTCATTTTCTACCCCAGAAGTAATGTTGTCTCAAATATCTTGCACTTTTAATTCCTTTTCCTGTTGTCAGTGTTCTGATCAACCAGGACTATTTATTTATTTACTTACTTATTTTGTTAATTCTCACCTGAAGATATTTTTCCATTGA
>NW_005338465.1:0-457 GCF_000412655.1 Myotis brandtii | reverse complement strand
CTGTCACCCTTAAGGTGCTATAAATGGGTTCTTGGAGAGGACGGAAAAAGGGAAAATAAGTTGTTCTCTTTATGTATAAAGCACATATGTACATGCAGTACATAAGCAGTATATACACAGTATATCTGTTGTCATGGGCTAAATAGCGCCCCCCCCCCCAAATCCACATGTTGAAACCCTGACTCCCAGAATGTCAGACTGTGGCTGTATTTGGAGATGGCAATGGGCCCAGGACCTCCATCCCCTTCCTAGCATTTCCAGACCAACTCTCTCACCCTTGCATGGTTCACTGGACCCCCTCCCTCGTGATTGATCAGCGATCCCCTCCGGTACCTCAGTTTGCCCCTCCGGACCCTGTGGTGCCTGGCTCATGATCTTCCCTTTCTGTCTTTTTTTTAAAATCCTTTTTTTATTTTTTTTAAAAAAATCCAGACCCAGCGCCTCAACGGGGATAGAA
>NW_005338464.1:0-821 GCF_000412655.1 Myotis brandtii | reverse complement strand
GAAAAGCTTTCCTCACTCAGCTTCTAGGGCAACACACCTCGTTGATCCTTCTCAGCCTGGTAAGTGGTTCCTTCTTACCTGCCATCTTCTGAGGCTGGATCAATGCCGAATGGGCACAGCTCTTGGGCCAGTTCTCTTTCTTCTGACACTCATTTCTCAGGTCTCCTCATTCATTCTCAGAGCTGTGAATGCCATGTGAAGGCCCTCATTTCTTTATTCCAGCCCAGACTGCCTGAACTCTCAGACTTGTCTATTCAGGTCCCTATTCAACTTCTCTACTTAGATGTCTCTTGGGCATCTCAAACTTAATATGTCCCAAACTGAACTCCTAGTCCTTGTCCCCCAGGCTGAGCCTCCCTTAGGCCTCCTCATCTCAGCTAAAGGGAATGCAATCTTTCCTGTTGATCAGACCAGAAACCTCAAAGTTATCCTTGACTCCTTTCTTTCTCTCAAACCCACGTTCAGATCATCATTAAGAAACATATTGGCCCTATCTTCTCCTGACCCCCAATGCTAGCACCACTCCTCACCCTCAACTCTAGTCTGGATTATCTCCTGAGCCTCCAAACTCTCCCTCCAATTCCACCCTTACTCTAGTCATTCTCAATTCAGCAACCTAAGTACTCCTTTTAGACTAGAATGTGTGACGTCTCTCATCAAACTTCAGATCTATTCCCATTTCACCCTGAGTAAGAGCCACAGTCCTTACAATGGCCTGCAAGGCCCATGTGATCTGGATCCCACACCAGTCATTACTCTGTGCTCACCTAAGCACAGGAGTCGACCAAGACCATTGGAAAACACATATATAATTACATATT
>NW_005338463.1:0-758 GCF_000412655.1 Myotis brandtii | reverse complement strand
ATTGTGTATCTCCTCTATTCTGCACCTAAGTTAGCTCGTGAGATCAACCACCTCCTAAATACAAGCAACGGCGGCTCATATTTGAAATTTATTTTCTAAGGGAATGTGACTAATAAGTGGAAAACCATATTTGAACCAATGTCTGCCTTATTCCTAAATCCACTGCTTCTTTCAATACCGAATGCCACTTCAAGGCATCAATTGTTGAACACTTTTGTCTCTGAGATGCTGAATATGCATTATTTTGATTTAATTCTCTTAACATTCTGCAAGGCATTATCTATTCTTATTTCTGGAGAGGAGATGGGCTCAGAGAGGCAACCTGTGCCGCATCACATAGAACTTGTGACAAGTGGCAAAGCTGAGACACTGCTTCAGGTCGGCATGACCCCTGGTACGTGGCATGGTCTAGCCAGGGGGCAGAAGGCTGAAAGGGGAATTGAAGGTCAGTGTTACAAGTGCAGGAGGTAAACAGCAAGGGCAGGGAGCTGCTGGTTCAACAAGGAAGGAATGGAGATAGCTGTGTAAGCTGTGTGCTCCAAATGTTCTAATCAAATTCAGTATTGGGCTAAGTCACTCATTCATTTATTCACTCATCCATCAAATATTGTTGGGCCCTTCGATTTGCTATGGATACGAGTGGCAATTGATACAAACACAAGACATGCAAAATCATTAAAAAAACACACATAGTCTTCTTAGGAGAAAGGGAGAGAGGATAAGACAGAGAAACAAATGGCTAAAACAGAAATAAATGC
>NW_005338462.1:0-1453 GCF_000412655.1 Myotis brandtii | reverse complement strand
AGCCAGCAGTCCAGGATTATGAGAGGGATGTCTGACTACCAGTTTAGGCCCGATCCCCGATACCAGGCCTCTAGTAAAATATAATATATTATTTGTGGATACATAGTAAAAGTGCATTGGGAATGACTGCATACTGGCTTTACCATGGTGCTTACCTCTGGGGAGGGGGACAGAAATGAGGCCTTGGCAAAAAACATCTCTTAAAGCTGGATGATGGGCATCTAAGGTTCTGGTAAGCAATTTGTGTACTTTTCTGGATGGAAATGTGAAATTGCTCAGGCTTAATCCTGTGTAAATGAGAAGACCCATGTCAGGCTGAGAGATGGGGAAGAAGCAGTCTTCCAGGCGGAGGGAATGACATCAGCAGGAGCCCAGAACCATGAAAGCACAGCCTGTTCTAGACTGGAGTGAAGGATGCTCTGGTTGGAAACAGTAGGAAAAGGTTGATGGGAGCCAGCCATAGTATCTGGACTCTATTCTAAACCAGTGGGACCACCTGAAGCTACCTAAGGCCTGTGAGCATTATCAGGACACCACCAAGGCACTGACCACCCACCCCCTCGGCGCCTGTCCTCCTCACTCACCTCCTGACCTCGGTGAGATGCTTTGCTCTGAGCCAGAGAGCTGGCTATCAGGAGGTCAGGGGCCCCCTTCGCAGCAGCCCTTGGAGATGAGTCAGCTGGGAGCTGCTAACGTGGCAAATACGCATTGTCTCATGCACAGGTGTGAGGTCCAGGAGGCTCTGAGGCAGCACTGCCTGAAGCTCGATGAGAGTTCAAACAATCCCCAGAGCCAGCAAAAAGAAAATTGTCTCATAAAACTTCCCATTGATTTTAGTCAAGATCCTTATAAATTCCCATGGGGCCAGATTGCTCTTAGCATGATTAATATCCCTGCCTTCCCTGAGCACGTTTCTCTGCCTCTCTGCCTCTCTCTCTCTCCTCTCTTTAATACATGTGCCCAGACACACTACATACTCAAGCACATGCTTTTGGTCACACATGCTCACGCATGCTCACTCTCCAGCAGGGACAAGAGACAGAGGTGCATGTCGGTGTGTTTCTCGCACTCCTTAAACACAGGGTGAAATGGTTCCCTTGTAGGGAAACTTCGAGTCTGTTTCCCTTTGTGATACGTTTTTCACACATCTCAAATCTGGCTAGGCCTTGCCTGTGACCAAAATTTTCCCTTGAAAACACCCCTGAGTTCACATAACCCAGAGCAGGGGCCCCACATCAATCATGGAAGCTGATGACTGGTGGGTTGGCTCCACAGACCAAAACAAGCCACTTAGAAGCTTGTTCTCTGCACAGCCGGGGCGCCCCAGGGCTCGGGAGGGGAGAAGACACCTCTAGAGTCCTGCGCCCTGCAAAGTTCAGACCTGGGGCCAGAGGCAGAGGAAGTTTCTCAATTATAGAGAGGCGAACAGAGTGGTCTCCTTTGTTTAGGAAAA
>NW_005338461.1:0-341 GCF_000412655.1 Myotis brandtii | reverse complement strand
ACCCGGGCATGTGCCCTTGACTGGAATCGACCCCAGGGCCCTTCAGCCCATAAGCCGATGCTCTATCCACTGAGCAAAACCAGCTAGGGTGGACCTACTGGTTTTGAAGAGCAAGCCCATGGTACCACAGGGTCTGGGCATCATGCATGAGTGACCCCCAAACTGGTCAGTGCTGAAGGCCCTGAGCAATGAGGGAGCCACAGGCCACAGGACGCTCATGGGGGAAGAGGCGAGTCTTCCCCGACACTCGGCCCCGAGATGCCCTGGGCCTGCTGGGCGCAGGGAGCCCTTCGGGCTGTTCTCTGCACCTGACAGGACAGGGCAGTGTCCCTCCACGTGTC
>NW_005338460.1:0-599 GCF_000412655.1 Myotis brandtii | reverse complement strand
AGAATGGTTTTGAGCAGCACTTGCTTTTTCCTCACGGTGGCCCTTACGATAAGGGCTGAGTACCTTCTCCACGCGCTGCGCCGGTTGTCAGGCCCTGAGTTGGGTCAGCACCGTGTCCTTGCCCGTCAGTGGCGATGTCCCCTGTGCCATGCGGTTTGTGCCTGCCCTTTGGGACATCTGTATCCCGTCTACAATCAGGCCAGTATACTCTCATATCTGTTATTTGACTTAATTCTCACAACAATATCCCTCTGAGGTTGGCCAGCAGGAATTCAGATCAGTTTACCAATAATAATAATAAAACAGCCTTCAATCAGGGGAATGTCTTTCCGAGGCGACCAGCCCTCACGGGAGCCTCGTCTCCTCCCCTGGCGCCAAGGCTGTACTGTCACCTGCCAGTGGCCATGGGACTGGACATGGAAATAGCTCCTGCGTGTGTGGGGGGGAACCTCCTCATAGAAACGGCTAAAGGAAGCTTCAGAGGTCTCCCTGATGAGTCCTAGGCAACCGTGACCTCTTTGTCCAAAGGTGTGAGGTGTTACGTTCATCTACAAAATCTAACTCACTAGGCCAGTGATGGTGAACCTTTTGAGCTCGGC
>NW_005338459.1:0-329 GCF_000412655.1 Myotis brandtii | reverse complement strand
TGGATCTTAGAGTCCCCTGAACCAGCAGCGCTGCTTTAAATAAAGGCTTTTTCTGAAACCTCAGAGTATCCAACTGTCTCTTTGTGCCAATTCCATAAATTCCATATTCCATAACACTGTCAAAAAAGTCTCTTGACTTGTCTAGATTATTCTTATTTGATAATACAGATTGCCAAATTGTTTCATTGTCTGTTGAATAGTTTACTCCCTTTTACCCAGATTTGGAGCTGGGTTTATTTTGTGCTTTTTGGAGCAATGACTATGCCAGATTCATATACTGTTCTAGGATGTCTTAATCTGCTGTTTCTCTGACTGTTCCCTATGATCAT
>NW_005338458.1:0-906 GCF_000412655.1 Myotis brandtii | reverse complement strand
GCATGACCAGACAACATTTAACTTAAAACCAATTATTAATTACTACCCACTACTGGGACTTTATTCTTCCAAATTTTCTACTTAATTATATATTCTGTGAACTATGAGTTAATTCATTGTGGCTGTGAGCAGGCCATGTGTGAATATTGGGTTTGATTCCTCTTATACTTCTGTGGTCATTTATTTGGCTTCAGTTAGTTTCTTTACACATATGAACTGGGCAGTAACCTGTTAAATATTTGAGGGGAGACTGCAATATTGTGATTCATAAGAAATATATACATTTGGTTTTTCTGATGAGCAAATATATTTTTTATTTATTTTATCTTCATTCATGGTTCCTGCCTCACGATTCCACAAACCCATGAAATTTTCTAAGAACAATGGGAACATCTTTTGTTACATTTGGTCTCTTTTTCTCAGCTCCTGGAATCACTTTAGAGCCATTAAAGTGAAAGGAGTGTTGCTTGTTATTCATTACATGCCCATTTTCCCCACTATGTTAATGGGATGACTTTTTGAAAGCCAGGGGTTCTTTGCCAGGGAAACCAATCATGTATTCAAAGGGTGGAACTTTGAGTTCCATCCCCTGATTTTTGGAGAGGGCTAGAGATTGAATCAGTTACCAATGATTAATGTCTTAATATGTCCTGCTTATGTAATGAAGCCCCCATAAAAACCCAAAAAGAAGGGGTCTAGAGAGATTCCAGGTTGGAACACTTCATATGCCACTATCTAGGCCCCAAACTCCATAAGAACAGAAGCTCCTTTTTCCAGGACTTTAAGGTTATCTATATATATATATCTTCATTTGGCTGTTGACTCAAATTCTTTCATCCTTTGGAATAAATTGATAATCTAATTATCACGTTTTCTAAATTATGTGAGCTGCTCAAGCAAATTAAT
>NW_005338457.1:0-298 GCF_000412655.1 Myotis brandtii | reverse complement strand
GTGTTTTCTCCAGTTGTCTTGTCTTCAGAGCACATGAATTGTGCACTGTTACTGTCGGTTTACTCTGAGGTCTTCTCTTGCAGCTCTGTGAGTCTGAATGAGTTGATAATGAAAGCAATTTAAGCTTAGTTTGTGTTGGGTATCGATATTTGCTTCATTTTGTCTGTCTTAAAAAGTCATAGTGTTTTCCATTCCACTTCTTTTTATAAAGGAAAAAAAGTTACATATATATATATGGCCTAATATGCTAAGTGTCTGTTTGACCATTTGACCAGTTGCTATGATGCACACTGACCAC
>NW_005338456.1:0-248 GCF_000412655.1 Myotis brandtii | reverse complement strand
CTCCCCTATCCCCTCCCCAGTGCCCTCCCCTAGCCCTTCCCCATCCCCTCTCCTGCCTTCTCCCCGGTCCCCTCCCCGGTCACCGGCACAGACGGGAGACCAAGGGGAAGGCTCCCTTCGCTCTTACTCAGGCGCTGCCTCCTCTCTGCGCCGGACTCCAAGTTAGTCCCTGGGAGGAGGGGGCTTCCAGCACCCGGCTCCCTGCGCGGTCCCCTCACCCTGCCCGGAGCCCGGGGCCCGGGGCGCCC
>NW_005338455.1:0-333 GCF_000412655.1 Myotis brandtii | reverse complement strand
CATCGAGCAAACGAGACAATGCAAAGTAAGAAAAATGCCACAGAATGAATAATTACTTGAACTACTTGACTTATTTCAGTAGTTGGGACAAAGGGACAAAATGCCTATCACAAGGGACTTTCAGTGAAAATTAGGAGCGAAATCACTATTTTGAACACGAAGACTTTGTGCTACACATGAAATGAACGGAACGGACATCTCCCTTGTACCCAGGTACAATCATACAGTCTGTACCGAGACAGTGACAACACAAACCCCACATAGCTATTGAGAGAGTTCAGTGTAGTAGAATGCTCCACATTGAATATTCACTTGAACTACTTGACTTATTTC
>NW_005338454.1:0-258 GCF_000412655.1 Myotis brandtii | reverse complement strand
AAATTTAAATGATTTCACTCTCAGTATGATTTTTAAAATTTTTTTTTCTAATCTTTATTGTTGAAAATATTACATATGTCCCCTTTTTCTCCCCATCCCCCACCACAAGCCTTCACCCTCCTATTGTCTGTGTCTATTGGTTATGCTTACATGCATGCAAGTTCATTGGTTGATCTGCAAGTTCATTGATTATGACAGTCACAACTATGAGGACTGCTGCACACAGCATATATGTCAAACAATAAAATAATGCCCCTC
>NW_005338453.1:0-252 GCF_000412655.1 Myotis brandtii | reverse complement strand
CAAAATGAAAAGATAACCCACTGAATGGGAGAATATACTTGCCAAGGATACATCTAATAAGGGGTTAATATCTAAAATTTATAAAGAATATAAAACTTCAAAAACAAAAACAAACAAACAAATAATCCAATTAAAAGTTGAGCATAGGAACTAAATAGACACTTCTCCAAAGAGGTCATACAAATGGCCAATAGACAAATGAAAACATGTTCGATGTCACTAATCATCAGAGAAAAGCAAATTAAAACCACA
>NW_005338452.1:0-202 GCF_000412655.1 Myotis brandtii | reverse complement strand
GGCCGGCTCTGCCCCTGCTACCTGTGATCGCTGGCACCGCTCCTGCCAAGACCTAACGTCTCTGGCCGAGGCATTAGGCCTGGGCAGGGGACACCCAGCTCCCCGCCGCCACCATCAAGGATCGCTGGCTGGCTTCGCCCCTGCCCAGGCCTAACGCCTCAGTCTGTGGCTTGGCGCCTACGTATGCAAATTAACCGCCATC
>NW_005338451.1:0-589 GCF_000412655.1 Myotis brandtii | reverse complement strand
CATGCCCAGATTATGAATTCGATTCTGCGTAAGGGGCTGCTGATCAGTTTCACTCTCATCTATTTTTTTCATCTCTATTAGTCCCGCTCTCTCTCTAAATAAATCAACTGATTTTTAAAAGAATAAGAACTTGCTTTAACTCAAGGGAATGATATTCAGATGCATATTTCTCAATGGTACATAATATAAAACTGTAGTCAGTTCTTTAAACTTGTAGTAGGAAAATAGCTCTTTTGCTCACAAGCACAAATAGCAGAAATCAAAATCCCAATTCCAGGTGAAGGTCCTGCAGGATCCAGAGAGACAGTATCTGCTTGAGAGCTGGCCTTCAAATGCAGCTTACATCCTCCTGGGCCTGACTTTATACCTGGGCCATAGTAATCTCCTCATTGCCCATCCAATCAGATCTTGGGAGGAGGCCTCGTTAATCCTTTCACTTTGAGTAGGCCACCTTTTAAATCAAAGTAAAAACTAAACTCCAATCATTAAGTAGATTAGGATGTTAAAAATAAAGGAATGAGTAAGTCAAACCACACAAATATTGGAAAAGATAACCCACCCTAGACTAGCAGTAATTAATATCATTTTC
>NW_005338450.1:0-272 GCF_000412655.1 Myotis brandtii | reverse complement strand
TAGAATCACTGCATCTTTTTTAAATGTGTCCTTTGAATATATTTATACCCTAGCCGGTTTGGCTCAGTAGATAGAGCGTCGGCCTGTGGATCAAAGGGTCCTGGGTTTGATTCTGGTCAGGGGAACATACCTTGGTTGCAGGCTCCTCCCCCGCCCAGGCCCTGGTCAGGGCTTGTGCAGGAGGCAAACGATCAGTATGTTTCTCTCACATCGATGTTTCTCTCTGACTTTCCTTCTCTCTCTTCCACTGTCGCTAAAAATCAATGGAAAAA
>NW_005338449.1:0-248 GCF_000412655.1 Myotis brandtii | reverse complement strand
TCGTGCACCAGGCCTCTAGTATATATATATATATATAATGATCAGCAATGGGGGCTACATAATCACCTATGTAAATTGATACATAGATGCATTGATACATTGATGTACTGGCTCCTAACTGCTCGCCTGCCTGCCGGCCTGATCGCCCCTTAACTGCTCTCCCCTGCCGGCCTGATCACCCCTCACCACCTCTGCCTCGGCCCCTGCCACTGTGGCTTTTAGGAATCATTTACCTCCCAGGAATTAGA
>NW_005338448.1:0-396 GCF_000412655.1 Myotis brandtii | reverse complement strand
GATAATTATCTATAATAATAAAGGCGTGATATGCAAATCGAACAGCGGAACGACCTTCCGGATGATCTTCTGGACGAAGCCTGGGCTGCTACGAGGGCCCAGGCAGCAGCCAGGGAGGCTGTGAGGGCCTACCCTTGCATGAATTTCATGCATCGGGCCTCTAGTGCCAATATAAAAAAGCAATTTCTCACCACTTCTGTTAAAATAAGAATCACTGATCCCCACCATTGTGTCCAAACACAGAGTGCACTGTACCCTAAGGAACAATGAGTCACTGTCATCCTCTTTTGCAAATACCACTTGGCTAATTTTTATGTGCCCCTCTTTCCTGGAATTATAAAGACACACTGAAAAAATGACAGAGAGAGAGAGAGAGAGAGAGAGAGAAAGAGAAAG
>NW_005338447.1:0-608 GCF_000412655.1 Myotis brandtii | reverse complement strand
AAGCCCAAAGGCCCTATGATCCAGAAGAGGGCCCCCTCCCAGTTCTCCCCTAGGCATGAGTTTGTTCACTTTTCAAACTTTTAAATTTTGATCAAATCCAATTTATCTGTTTTTTCCCCCTTTATTTTGTTGCTTGTGCTTTTGGTATCATATTGAAAAATCCACTGGAAATTCCAATGTTATGAAGATTTACCCCTATGTTTTTTTAGGAGCTCAAAGTTTTAGCTCTTACATTTAGCTGCTTGATCCAGTTTGAGTTAATTTTGTGTATGGTGTGAGGTAGGGGTTCAACTTCATCCATCTGAATGTGGGAAAACTTTGATTTCCTTGTTCAAAGGATCTTTAACTATTGTGTGGAGGACAGACTGTAGGGGCAAGAAGGAAGCAGAGAAACAAATTTCCCATTTTTATGTGCTTATCTGCGCCTAACAAAAGTATGCTAACATGCCAACTAATAAAGTTACAGGGGAGATGAAAGAAGCACCACTCTGCAGCCATCATGGTAGTAACTGACTCAGAGACAAGAGTTAGTAGTAGATGCTAAAGCCAGTGGGTGATGGTTTCTTTTTTTTTTTCTTTTATATTTTTATGAGTTTATTTGAGCCAAA
>NW_005338446.1:0-1093 GCF_000412655.1 Myotis brandtii | reverse complement strand
CCCCCCCAACCCCAGACCTCGGTTTGAAAAAGAGGTTTGTCGGTTCCTGAGAAACGTCTCTGGGAACGTTTCGGCAGCCTCGCAGGACAAGTCTGCCCCTGGAGGGGCCCTCACCTGGCAAGGCTGTGGGGTGGTCCAGAAGGGCCCATTTGGGGAAGCAGGGGAGTTGTTTTGCCACAGGAGAGGGGGTGGAAGGACAGATGCACAGGCTGGTAGGCGAGGAGGGGCTCCTGCCTTCTCCCCCAGCCCCCGCCCCCAGACAGCACAGGGACCCTCGGACAGTGGGAGCGAGGCCAGTGTCCGTAGGCTGCTGCTTTAGTTTGGCCCAGTTTTTCCTCTGCCCGGGGAGGGGTGCCACGCTGCGGCCCCTCTGAAGTCTGACATCGTGTCCCCCACAGGGAAGGTGCTGGTTGGTGGCTGGAGGCTTCAGCCAGCTGGGCCCTGGAGGGGCCGGCAGAGGTGGAGAGGAGGGGGGTGGGGGCGTGGGAGTTCTGTGTGCCAGCTTCAAGCCCCATGAAGGTCAGGGCAAGGGCAGAGGGGGAACAAGTTTGGGGTGGGGGGCAGGCCAGAGATCCCATTTTTGTTGTTGTAAAAAGTCCACAAAGAGCCAGTCAGAGGCACAGCCTCGGGGGGCTCAGCATGGCGCACTCCCTGTCCCCTCCTCTCCCGGCCCCACCTCTCCCGGCGAAGGCTCCTGAGGGGACAGGCCGCCTCCTTGTCATGGAGAACCCTGAACCGGCTGTGTCCTGAGGCTGGAGTTAGGCAGACAGGAGGACAAGGGGCTGATTCAGGGCAGGGCCTGAGAAGGGGCCCGTGAGAAATGGGAGGGGCCCCCTTCCCGCAGAGGATGGAGGGAGGCCCTGTGGAGTCAGACCTGAGACCACAGCGCCCTGAACTTGTCCTCAAAGAGCTTACCACAGTCCTGATGAGCTGACAGGTGATCGGTGGCTCCCGTCTGCCCCCCATGGGCACTGTGCTTATCTAGCTCCGGTTCCTTGGTGCCTGGCACGGCTCCTGGCAGGCAGGCAGGCAGTAGGTGCCTCATGAATGTCTGAATGAATGAATGAATGAGCGGATGAACGAATGGTGCAAT
>NW_005338445.1:0-366 GCF_000412655.1 Myotis brandtii | reverse complement strand
TCACCCCTAACTGCCCCCCACTGCCGGCCTGGTCACCCCTAACTGCCCTCCCCCTGTTGGCCTGGTAGCAACAAACTGCCCCCTTGCTGGCCTTGGTTGCCACTCATGGCCCCCCTGCAGGCCTGTTCGCCCCACGCAGCTTGCTGTTCAGTCATTTGGTCATTCCTCAGTACCCCCCCCCTCCGCCAGCCTGGTCGCCACACACAGCCTGCTGTTCAGTCATTTGGTCGTCCCACAATAACCCCCCTGCCGGCCTGGTCGTAGGCAGCCATCTGTGAGGGCATGAGGGTTAATTTGCATATGACCTCTTTATTATATAGGATACCAAGTATTTTTATATGGCTGGCTAGATTTTATTTATTTAAC
>NW_005338444.1:0-203 GCF_000412655.1 Myotis brandtii | reverse complement strand
CCGGGCCTCTAGTCATAATAATAAAGGCCAAGAGGCATCACGAGTGAAACAACCAAATGACCAGGCACCATGAGGTGCATGGAGCACCTCTCGGGCCCTCCCCTACGGCCCACAGGCTCCGATCAGCAAGGCGGGCAGGTTAGCAGGCGGGTGGGTGCGGCAAGGTGGGCATGGCTGCGAGCAAGCGCAGCTGCTAGCATGGT
>NW_005338443.1:0-731 GCF_000412655.1 Myotis brandtii | reverse complement strand
GACCGGGAATTGAACCGTGACCTTCTGGTTCATAGGGTGACCCTCAACCATTGATCCACGCTGGCTGGGCTTAATTCCTTTTTTAGGGAAAGTGGGAGAGAACAAAAAAAAAACCACATTACTAGGTCACTGAAGAAGTTCAAGAGAGGACTTTCATACTTGAAATGTCTGAATCGCTCTGTGTTGCAGCCAATGAATGCAACGCCTTGGGAAAGGCAGTCACTTTGCTGGCTGCTAACTGATGGCAGTTAATGTGGAAAGAGCTGCAGACAGAGACAATGTCACGTCCATGTTCATGGACACCCTGCTGGTCACTCACAGGCCCTCCCTTCAGAGGCTTGGTCCTCTGCTTGCCCCTGGCCTCCAGAACTTGCCTTGGGAGGCATAGAACATGGACACTCCGTTCAGCCGCACTGAGCTGCTCAATTGCTGAAAATGCCAGGAAGGGGATTTGAAGCTTGGGTGGGAGCAAAACACATACCCGAACTCAGCATCCTTGCCAAACCTCTCTACCTGAAGCCAAAGTAGTCTGGGTCCCTACAAACAAGTGGATGCCATAGAACCATTTGGTACATAGCGCACCCATGAGCATCACATCCCCTGAGCCTTAACATGGAGAGCTTGCACAGTCCGCCACCCCCAATGACTGTCTCCCGGATGTCCTCAAGAATAGCTCAGCTGATTAGAGCATTGTCCCGATACCAAGGCTGCGGGTTCAGTTCCCACCAGGG
>NW_005338442.1:0-391 GCF_000412655.1 Myotis brandtii | reverse complement strand
TGTGGGGTATGTACGTAGCATGCGTGGGGAGTGAGTGTATGGGGATGCATGTGTGCATGGGAGTGTGTGTGTGGGTGCACACATGGGGGTGCTTGTGGGGGGCGTGGGGTAGGCTGGAAGAAGGCAGCGGCAGTGTTGCAGGCAGGAGCCGAGTGGACTCAGCTCTGAGGGCCAGAGCTCAGCCGTGGGGTGCAGTTTGAAATGAGGGACCCCCTCCCCATGAACGACTGAGCAGCCGGTGCCTCTCATTGGTGAGCCTTCGGCTGAACCGTCTCCGGGAACCGGCAGGGCCCCCCTCTCGGAAAAGGGTGCGATGGCGACATCAAAGCCAGGGCCTGGCCGGCCGGCGTGTTGAACAGCACCCGCTGAAGTCGGGGAGACGTGTTTCAGA
>NW_005338441.1:0-250 GCF_000412655.1 Myotis brandtii | reverse complement strand
AAAAATATATGAAAAAAATTCCTGAACTGAACTGCTTGTGCAAGGATATTTTATTTATATAGTAGAGGCCCAGTGCACGAAATTCGTGCATTTGAGGGGGTCCCTCAGCCCGGCCTGCACTCTCTCGCAGTCTGGAAGCCCTCAGGGGATGGCCTACTGATGGCTCTGTGCTCGCCAGCTGCGAGCGTGGCTCAGGGCTTCTGGCTGAGTGGCGCTCCCCCTTGGGAGCACACTGACCACCAGGGGGCAG
>NW_005338440.1:0-270 GCF_000412655.1 Myotis brandtii | reverse complement strand
AACAGGGCCTTGTCCACATAACTGCCATTGAGAAGAATTCTCTCCAAGTGACTAGCAGAAAGAAGGATCTTGTCCAAGAAACAGGCATTGAGAAGGAGTTTCTGCAAATGACTGGCATTGAGAATATGGCTGTCCAAGTGACTGGCAGGGAGATGGGAATTATGGAAATTACTGGCAGTGAGCAGGGCCTTTTCCAAGTGACTGGTATTGAGAAGCGGCTTGACCAAATGTCAGGCATTGAGAGTCATATTGACCTAGTGACTGGCAGAG
>NW_005338439.1:0-590 GCF_000412655.1 Myotis brandtii | reverse complement strand
CCCAGCGCCCAGGCCAGGCCTCCCCAGCGGCAGCTCTAACGTGCAGTCCTCGCACGTCGGATCGTGGTCTCCCCACATGGGGAGCAAGCCGCATGCGTGTGCTCAGCTGGGAACGGGTTTAGGCGGCGTTGAGGGAAGCTGCCTTGGGCCGGACAGGACCGTGGTGCTGGGGACTCAGCAGCGAGCAGGACAGATGCCCCTGCTGGTCCACCGGACCGACAATAAATGCTGAGATTAAAGGGCAAGGGCTCAGACGGAGATGCGTGGGAAGGAGAATAAACACAGAGGAGAGCGAGTTCCGGCAGACGGATCGCAGTGTAGAGTGAGCAGGGAATGAGGACACGCACAGACCAGGCTCAGCGAGCACCACCGAGGCTGGGAGATGAGAAAAGCCACGCGGCCCTGGGGAAGGGCATCGCGGTACAAAGGCCAAGGCCCTGCCTGGTCCTCTGAGGGGCGGTGAGCAGGCCGCGCTGGAGCAGAGGGAGCCGTGGGGAGACAGGAGGGGGAGTCAGCGTTAATGAGGGGCTAGGAGGTCGAGGTTGCTTAGGTAAGCAAACTGGAGCGTGTGGATTCCTGGGAAAAGGTCT
>NW_005338438.1:0-1467 GCF_000412655.1 Myotis brandtii | reverse complement strand
GGTTGCTCCTACCTGAGATGCCCATCTATGGTTTTCCTTCTGCCTGGATGTGTGCCTTGAGATATCTATGCTTTGTCGAGCAGCTAGAGCAGTTTTTAAACAGCAAGTCATGTCAGATCACTCTTCTATTTAAACCTTCGCATTGGCTCCCATGTCATTAACATTAAAAACTCAAGTATTCAACATGGTTTAAGAAAGCTGGAATACTCCTGTCCAAGACCATTCTCTTTCAGACCTCAGCTCCTGCTTTCTCCCACTCACTCACTCACTCTGCCCCACCCACTCCAACTTCTAGATAGTCCTTCAGGATACTGAGTGTGCTCCCATTAAGAACCTTTGCACTTGCTGACCCTTCTTGTTGAAACACATCCTCCCATCTACTTGGCTCACTCCCTTACCTCCTCAAATTTTACTGAAAGTATCCTGATCAATCAGGTCTTCCCTCACAGCCTCACTTCAGATATCCCTCTTGGTTGGTTTACTTTGCTTCTTCACATTTACTCCCATTTGACACATTATACAATTACTCCTTTAAAATTTTTTAATTTTTAATAAAATTATAAAAACATATAGGAGAAAATACAGGTAAATATCTATTGCATGATAGATGCGGGAAGGATTTCTAAACACAAAAGCTAGGAAAGCACTCTCAAAGAAAAAGATCAATAGATTTGAATCTAAATAAAGTTTCTTGAATTTGCCTACTTCCAGTTGCCCTCAAATACTTTCAACTCACTTCAGTCAACTGTACATGTTAAGGACATATCGCAAAACCTGGAAGGCCATGTGCTGAGGGCCAGAGTCCTGGCTAGACTAGTTACCACTGCAGTTTTCTGATCACAATTAACAGAACAATTGATATAATCCCTGTTTTTGGCAATTTGGTAATACTGCAAGGCATGTAGCCAATGATCTAATGAGTAGAAAATTTCCTACACATACATATGTACATGCAAAATGACATGTACAAGGAAATTAATTCATAGATAAGAGTTTCAAATAGGAACCTAAATATCCATCAATAAGGAGCTAGTAAAATGAATTGGGATACACTCATACATCAGAATACATTGACACTGTAAAAGAGATAAAATGAAGCCTCTTACGTACTCATTTACACCAGATGTTTACCAAACCACAGCGGTAAGATAAAAGGTGCTAGTAGGACAGTGTGCAGCATATATTACCACTTGCCTTTTTAAAGGCGTAAAACTGAAACACTGATTGCCTCAGGGTTAAAGAAACTGGTTCTGGGGGACAGGAGCAGGTAAAATACATTTCCCTGTGTACCTTCTTTAGATTTAGAATTTGTAACAGGTGACTGTATTACCTATCTATATATATAAAAAGCCAGCAACCAGAACGCCAGAACGACTGGAGCAACTGGTTGCTATGACGCCCACTGAGGCCAGCAAACCGCCTGATCAGGCGGTGGGGCCAGCCAGCCAACCTCCTGCAGCCCCTCCC
>NW_005338437.1:0-539 GCF_000412655.1 Myotis brandtii | reverse complement strand
TATCTTTGGGTGAGGATTAACCAAAAAAAAAGAAGAAAAAGATTTCATATATAAACTTTGCTTTATTAATTTTTTCAGTAGCCCATCAACAACAAAAAATTTAGTTTTCTCCAGCTTCTTTATCCGAGAGAGGACAATCAAACCTAGTGGGCGCAGCTTCCTGGAAGTTGATAAATCAGGTATTCAAGGAACCAAAAAAAGTGACTCGCTAGCCCAGCCAGAGTGGCTCAGTTGGTTGGGTGTAATCCTGTGCACCGGAAGGTTGCCGGTTTGATTACCAGTCAGGGCATGTACCTGGGCTGTGGGTTCGACCCCTGGTCAGTTTCTCTGTAGAATCTGTATCTCTGTCAGGGCACATATGTAAGGCAACCAACAAATGTTTCTCTCTTACATCGATGTACTGTATCTCTCTCTCCCCCTTCCTCTCTCTAAGCATGTCCTAAGGTGAAGATTAAGAAAAAAAAAAGTGACTTGCTAAAAGCTACCAGTGGTGGAGCCAAAACCTACCTTAAACTAAAAGTGGCATCCCAAAAGACAGG
>NW_005338436.1:0-828 GCF_000412655.1 Myotis brandtii | reverse complement strand
TGAGCAACACTAGCTGGGCAGATTCTTAGTATTTTTTAGAATTAAGAATGAGTATTTTCTGTATGCCAAGCACCATACCAAGGGTTGGAGTGCGATTTGACTGAGAAGCAGTTGGCCTTGGAGAAGCTCCATATGGAATGAAGATGGTAAGACATGGTGTGAAAGGCCTGGCAACCTGGGAGGAAATGATTGAGCGGAAGGGCTCTGGGAGTTTTGTTGACAAATTCTAGATTTAGAAAATAAGTCCACATTCAAAGAAAAGCAATATATGGTGGCTGAAGGAAGATGACATCAATAACAACAAAAGCAAATCACTCCTGTACAAGGTTTTAGAATGAACACTGTGCAGCAACGAAACATATATTTTGAAGGAATTAATAGGGACAAGATAACTGCTTATATAAATTAAAAGAGCTCACCAGGCCTATATGCTGATCATAGTAAAAAACTTTTTTATGAGTTTAGATTGCATTATACAGCTATACTGAGTTGTAATCTTCCAATTTAAAAATTATATTTTCCTGTTGGTATGATTGAGAGGATTTCGTACATACGTTTTGGATGTTATACTAATACATTTTTTAATGCAAGCATATAGTGCGTTGAGGCAGACAGGTTATTCCCAACACTTTCTCTACTGCGTCGGTGGGACCCTGGGTGTGACTAAGGGGCTTAATACTCCCTGAAATACTGCACTGGGAACTGGCCTCTGTTTTTTACAGTGAGAAACATCAAGACAATGACTTGCACTGGCGCTCATGCTTACGGAACTTAACTCAGTCTAAAGGCAAGCCGGAAACATGTCTCAGTGGTGCTGACTTTCACTGC
>NW_005338435.1:0-569 GCF_000412655.1 Myotis brandtii | reverse complement strand
TTTGGATCTGTGGACAAAGTTATGGAAAATGTTTGATTAGTTTTATTTTGTTGCATTAAACTTGATCAATTTTGACCTTGAAAACAAATTTCTAGAACTTGGGGGTACTGAGATGGTTTGGCTATGGAAGGAATCCCCTTGGATCTTCTCTGTTAGAACATTTCAATGTCAATCACAATGAATGTCCTCAGGATGTGGTTTAGGTCTTTAGGAGAATGCTTTGACAAATTGCTGTGAAAAGTACCTTCCATTATACTTCACAAAAAGTTTGGTGGGGTTATACAGCAAGAAATAGATGGGAATAGCTATAATAATTATTCTGGTGTAAACTCACTGGTAAGTGATTTCACTTAGGTCATCCTAGTTACCAACCAAATTCTACCAACCAAATTGTTACCAAACTAATTGTAGAAGATTCTTTCTGAAAGCTCTGCCATCTTGCTTTTCAGCTATTTCTAGGGCTTTACAGCACAGTAATCTCTGAATAAGAATACAAATATTTGGTTCCCACTCCAAAATTTTTTTATCCAAAATTCTACATCTCTTGACCTTGGTAAGATATACCCTAA
>NW_005338434.1:0-1603 GCF_000412655.1 Myotis brandtii | reverse complement strand
CGAGACTCTATCCACTGAGCCAAACCGGCTAGGGCTAGAATCCTTATCTTTTAGTGATACATACTGAAATATTTATGAATGAAATGAAATGTCTGAGGTGAGCTCCAAAAAAACACAAATGAGCGAGGACATGGATAAAACCAGAAGCTATGAGTTGATGACTGTTGAACCATGCTTTTAACTTTTATGTATGTTTGACATTTTCCATAACAAAAATTTGGAAAACAAATAATAACAGCAACAACAAATCGTAACCCGTGCCAACCTGACATCCACCCCACGACTCACATGGGCTGCTCACGTCCGGGCCGCCTCTGACCCAGAGCGGGCTTTCTGTCCTCCTGCCTGACTCAGGAACACGCAATAGAGTTGACCACTGCTTTCCTCTTGGGACACTGTCCTCTCCTGAGCGGCCTCTGGCTGCTGCTTCTCGATGGCCTTTTCCACTTTCACCAACTCTACCTGCCCTCTATAGCCCTGATGATCTCATTCATTCCCATGAATTTATATATTATCCATGGTCTGATGGGTCCCAAACCTGGGTGTCTAGCCTAGAATCCTCCTTTAAGCTACAGACATACAGGCGCTACGACAAGGTCAGCCTGGCTCTAACCGCACATGCCCAAATCCTTGATTCCACCTGTCGCCTCAAACCCAGTCCTTCCCCAGGGGTCCCCTTCTTTCCCATCTCCATAAATAGCCCTCCGTCACCTGCTGCTCAGGCAGATACCTAGTCGTGGTTAGAATTCCTCTCTTCCCTCACCCCTCTTCCCTTCTCATCCAACCCATCATAACAAGTCCTGTCATTTCTGTCTCCAAAATGGTCACATCTATTCTCCATCTTTCCCACCCTGATCCCAGCCACCACCATCTCTGCTCAGAAGACTACGGCCTCTTCCTTGTCTCTTTTCTTGCTCTCTTCCAATCCATTCCCCTCTAAAATGCCGGGTAATTACTATTTTAAGAAGTATTTTTAAAATGTAGATGGTGTCAGTATTGTGGTTTGAGCCCTCCAAGGGCTCCCCACCTCGTTTGCCATGAATCCAATCCCTCTCCTCTCCTGCCTTTTGTTGTGGGAAAATTGTATTGTGGGAAAAGTCAATGAACATTTGGTGAAGCCGGAAAGCTTACAGTAAAGCTGGAGAGACATTGTTTACATGAATGAAACAAGTAGGAAGCAATTAGTGCAAAAGTGTGTTGCTCAGCCTGCGAGTGGAGGAATAGAGAACTGCGGTCAGCGTCTCTGCTAATAACAGACACAACGTAAATCCCACCTTTTCCAGGTGGAAACGGAGCCTGAGGCACGAAAAAAAGAAAGCTGAAGGTTCTAAAAGGCCCAAGCAAGAAGATTTGGACACCAAGGGCGGGGCATTTTCTCTCTGTTCCCTCGCAGGGCTACGCCGAAGCTGCGTTTGGGACTGTGGGGGGTTCCAGAAGACAGTCCTCCCCCTTCATGGCCGTCGACCTTGGACACGGCACAGGTGCTCTTCAGGGCTCTTTCCTGCTCTCAGGACTGTGTGGGTTTCCACGTGGCCGCTTTCATATGGCCGAGCTACACAGGGGCCGAAGTCACGTAAGGGATGAAATCAAATGTTAGGGCAGC
>NW_005338433.1:0-329 GCF_000412655.1 Myotis brandtii | reverse complement strand
GCATACTTATTTATTACTGAAACTGGACCAGAGTCAGGACTCTTAATATTTTTCTCCTGGAGTTATCCCTTTTCACACCTATATAAATCTTTAAGATAGTACTTTCATGGAAGGAATATTTAAGCCAAAGTATGAGGTGATTTGATTTTCCCTGGAAGGTGGGTCTGTGATGGACATGCCTAGTTAATCACACATATGATCTGCTTCTCTGCCCTCATCAAGGTTGATCCTGAGCTCGTGACTTCAGCCTATACCTGGGTAGATTCAGAACCCATGAATCTTCCAAGGTGACTAGAAAGATCTCTCTCTCTCTCTCTCTCTCTCTCTCT
>NW_005338432.1:0-813 GCF_000412655.1 Myotis brandtii | reverse complement strand
CCGTAAAACCTCACCCCCAAGGGAGCCCTTGTAAACCGCCTCCTCACACCTGCCCTGCTGGGGGTAGCGTTCCCCACCTGCAGGCGCGCCATCACAGGGTGACGGTCAGGTACACGCTGAGGTTTGCCATCCGCTCTCCAACCTGTGAGCCTTTTACAAGAGGAAATGAAGAAAAGTTGGGCATGTTTTTACAAGTTTCCTCTCCACGCGGTGCAGCCCGGACGGACTTCGATCATCAGTCCGTGAAAGGGTTACTAACGCACCGCTCCCCCCGGGCGGATCCGGAGATCCTCTCTGCTTGTTTTAAAGCAGGAAATGAACAGAAAACACAGAGGGAGGGCCAGTGCGCTGATCGCTGATCGATGGGACCAATCCTGAGACCTAGAGACTGGAGATGAAACGCTAGAGTGAGCCCCGGCCCAGGTGACGGGAGAGGGGCCAGGGCACCCCGAGGAGAGCTTCTTAGGCTAAGAGGCCAAGTGGACGGTTCTGCCACTGTTGCTAAAGCTGTTTCCGGTTGCCCGTCACCCCCAGCCATGGCCTTTCAGAGTAAAGCAAGGACAGTGTGCCCCCCCTTCCCCCAGATTTATTCTTGCCCCGAGGCAGCATCAGCCGTGAAACACCATACTGAGGAGCCCGTTCAGTGTTCAGGCTGCTCTGAGATAATCTCGCAGAAGTGGGGCTTATGGCCGAGCCCCTGTCTACTTGCAGACAGCAAATCTATGCAGCGAGGGCTTTACCGCTCCAGGGCAGGAGGAGTAGGGAAACTGAGGCAGGAAAGTGAAAACAAGGCCAGCCCGGCCGGGTGGCTCA
>NW_005338431.1:0-388 GCF_000412655.1 Myotis brandtii | reverse complement strand
AGTATGACCTATAAAAATTTGAATAATTTAGGATGTTCATATTTTTCCAGCTTCATTCCATAAGCATGCTCCTAATCTCCTCTCTCTCTCTCTGTGTCTCTCTTCAATAATATTGATATTATTTTCTTTAAAGTACCCTGTTCCTCCTATATGAGTCTTTTATAGCTATTGTTGATGATTTTTTTTTACTTTTTTCCCTTTCCTAAAATTCCTGCCCTCCCTTCAGAAGAGTAAAACCATTAAGTGCTGCTCATTCTGTACATCTGTCCAAGAGTCAGTAACTGAAGGAAGCTTATTGTGCATGCATAGAAACTCAGAGCTCTGTCTTTCCAAACTTGCAGTTTTCCCTTTATTTATCAACTAGAGGCTCAGTGCATGAAATTCGTGC
>NW_005338430.1:0-253 GCF_000412655.1 Myotis brandtii | reverse complement strand
AGAGAGAGAGAGAGAAACATCAATGAGAGAGGAACATTATTGATTGGCTGCCTCCTCACAGCCCTACTGGGGATGGAGCCAGCAACCCAGCATGTGCCCTGACCAGGAATCAAATTGTCAACCTCTTGGTTCCTGGGTCAATGCTCAACCACTGATCTACACAGGTCAGGCAGGAAATGCTTTCTTTTAAAACAAGAGCAAAAGTACAAAACAGAACTACAACTCTTGATACATTGTTAGATCTAATTAAAAG
>NW_005338429.1:0-224 GCF_000412655.1 Myotis brandtii | reverse complement strand
TTTCTATCAAAATTACTTCTTGCGTGAATGTTGGGACGCCCTTTATTAGGTGTTTATTGAGAAGGCTAGCCAACCAAGAAGACAGGGTGCTTACAAGCATTCAAATCCTGTCTTACAGCAAGGTTTAGGGGAAAGAATTATAAAGGGGAAGGGGCTAGAGTGTGGCAGCCCTGGAGGTCCACAGACATCAGCTATTGTCCTTTAGTCATCAGGTGATGAGATGA
>NW_005338428.1:0-269 GCF_000412655.1 Myotis brandtii | reverse complement strand
GTAAGGCTGTCATTGTGATTTTAATTTACATTTTCTGGATGAGTAATTGTGTGAGTACTTTCTTGTATATTTATAGACCATTTATATGTCTTACTTTGTGCAATTCCAGTTCAAGTCTCTTGCCTAATCCTCCCTCCCTTTCCTTCTCTGTCTTTCACTTCCTCTTTTTCTCTTCCTTCCCTCCTTTATTTTTTAATGATTTTTAATTCTTCGTAGGAGTGTTCTGCATATAGAACCTTTCTCAGTTATCTGTATTGTACATATCTTCT
>NW_005338427.1:0-335 GCF_000412655.1 Myotis brandtii | reverse complement strand
ACGCTCAAAGCAGGAGTTACCCCCTGGTGGTCAGTGCACCCCCACAAGGGGGAGTGCTGCTTAGCCAGAATCCCTGAGCCAGGCTCATGGCTGGCAAGCACAGTCTCTCCCGCCTCCACAGCAGCACTAAGGATGTCCGACTGCTGACTTAAGCCTGCTCCCCATCAGTTGGACATCCCCCGAGGGATCCCAGACTGCGAGAGGGTGCAGGCTGGGCTGAGGAACACCCCTCCCCTCCGAGTGCCTGATTTTTGTGCACCGGGCCTCTAGTAATTTAATGATTTCAGGAAGCTCAGTGTGAACAACTCTGAGAATTAAACATTCCAGAAGAACAG
>NW_005338426.1:0-364 GCF_000412655.1 Myotis brandtii | reverse complement strand
AGAGTTAAGTTAGGGTTTTTCAAAATGCTGACAGACCAAGCTCAAAAGATTCGCCATCACTGCCCTCGGGCATCAGTGAAGGAATAAGCAGAAGCCACAGGTCACAGGCTGAACTGAACAGGCAGCTGCTGGAGAGCTCACCCCCTCGCAGACCTGAGGGGTTTTTGTCTCACTTCCCCACAGGCCTGCAGCACTGTGAGTACTAGCAGGACTGCTTTCATAGGACGCGCAGTAATAGTCGGCCTCGTCCTCAGCCTGCAGCCCCGCGATGGTCAGGGAGGCTGAGCTTCCAGACCTGGAGCCAGAGAATCGATCCGGAATCCCTGAGGGTCGTTTGCTGCTCTCATAGATGAGGAGTTTGGGG
>NW_005338425.1:0-871 GCF_000412655.1 Myotis brandtii | reverse complement strand
TTCATTCATTCATTCATTCATTCAACAAATATGTTTCAAAAGCCAGACCCGCAACAGACCCCATGGCAAATATGTGTTAACATGTCTGTGTCCCCCACGGGCCAACAAACTTCTTGGGGATGGAGAAAATTAACTGGGGATAGTTCAACAGAGCAAATTAATTAGTACCTAAGGGCAACATTTAGAAAGTAGGTAAAATGGGTAGTCCAGAGGGAAAAAGAGATTAAGGGAATTTAGAGGAAGTTCAAAATAAAAACAACTCAGTATTGACAGAGCCTTAAGGACTTTCTTAAAGAATGAGCTAGACCTTGCAGGACAGGGAAGAGTGGGGAGTAGAAGCCAACACATGGAGAAAGCCAATCTCAACAACATGAACAGTATAAATGGTGCCATGTATGTAAGAGATACATGCCTCTCTGTATGTAAATGTATAACAAATATCTAGGACATATACCAAAGTCTTCTTTATAAGGATCTCGGGGAGAGGGACACATGTTTTGTACTCTATTCAGTTGCACATTATTTCTTTTAAAAATAGATTATTTATGTAATTTAGAAAAAAACTTAAAGCACGTCTTCTGAAAGACAAAAGGTAGAGAAACAAGACAGTGAAGGTAGAAGGAAGAGCAAATGGTAAGGGATAGGACTCCGTGGCCAAAGGGGCAATAGCAAGAGGTGAGGAAGAAGGTGTGAGTCAGGTCCTGCTTCAGCATCTGCCAGATTCTTTTTAAAACGCAGCCAAAACATTTCTGCACGGCATTGAGGCACTGGGACCACCCGCTGGCTGTGAGCCCCGCTGTAACAGGGTGGGGGATGACTCCCATTGGAGACGCTCGCAAGCACACACACACACACACACACACACACACAC
>NW_005338424.1:0-266 GCF_000412655.1 Myotis brandtii | reverse complement strand
TCCAGAAGATATGGGGCTTTCAATTCAGAAAGGAAGAATTAGACTTTGCTGTAAAAAATTCTGGCATGTTTCCACCCTGTGGGACTTTAAAGAATTGCTTTTCTGTTTCAGTGGTGTAGGGAGACGAGTAGGGAACAGTTTGTAGATGCTTCACAAATATTTGAATTCGTGAATCAGTACACAAAAATACTGTGATTGCCCTTCTTCTCAGAGCACTTCCTAAAGAAACTGGCGGAGGAAAAAAGAGCCCCCGTTCTGAAATGTGA
>NW_005338423.1:0-603 GCF_000412655.1 Myotis brandtii | reverse complement strand
TGGGGGAAAAGGAGGGACATCTGTAATGTTTTCAATGATAAAGATAAAAATAATGAAAACAAAATAACGGATAAACTATGACAAAGGCTATGGAGGGTGGAGGGCTGAGGAGCTGTGAGGCTCTGCTGGAAGGAGTGGGGGTAGGGCTGGAGCCTTCGGATCTAGCAGAGCAGAGGGCTTCAGAAGGATGCTTCTCCTGAAACCTGACCCGTAGCCACAGCTTGTCCTGCGGTTAGGAGAGCCCTCTAAGGATGAGCCCATTTCTCAGACTCTCCCCCGGCGACAAACACGTAGCCTTTTAGATGCACCTTCAGTTCCACATTCTCACCCCAAGTTCCCCGTCCTCCTCAACAGAAACTGAAACATCACCCCTCAGACAAAGCCGGTCCTTCCATGGTAGCATGACCTGTTACTCTATCTTGGAGGAAACCTACAAGTAAGTAATAAGGAAGTGGCAATGTCTGTTTGGAAATATGGTGACAGAGCATCAAAATCCTTCACTAGGATTGTGTCACATCTTAACACCTTATTTGGAATTTCCTAAAAAGATATCTATGCTAATTTTAAAAGATGCAAATTGACCATACCTTTGCAACGCCCACC
>NW_005338422.1:0-285 GCF_000412655.1 Myotis brandtii | reverse complement strand
CTGGGCTTAGACATTACTACTTGCAGGTAACTTCTCCTTCTTGACTGGCCAGGCCAGGTTTAAGTCGTTGATCGCATACTCTCATCACTGCTTTAACATTTGCTTTGCAGCTTTGAGGAGTTATTCAGAACACTTTCTGTTATAAGTTGGAAAACCCAACTCAAAAAAAAAAAAAAAAAAAGATAACTTAGTGTCCCCTATAATAGAAAAGTCCTGTTTTGGGGCTTGTTTCAAGTATGGCTGCATTTAGAAACAAGTTTCCAGTATGACTCCACCTTCTGTGCT
>NW_005338421.1:0-254 GCF_000412655.1 Myotis brandtii | reverse complement strand
CACTAATCATCAGAGAGATGCAAATTAAAACAACAACAAGGTATCACCTCATACTTGCCAGAATGGCTACCATCAATAAATCAGCAAACAATAAGTGCTGGCGAGGATGTGGAGAAAAGGGAAAACAAGTTCAGCACTGGTGGGAATGCAGACTGGTGCAGCCACTGTGGAAAACAGTATGGGGTTTCCTTAAAATTTAAAAAAGGAACTGCCATTAGACCCAGTGATCCCACTTCTGGGAATATATCCTAAGA
>NW_005338420.1:0-564 GCF_000412655.1 Myotis brandtii | reverse complement strand
GAGCTCAAAAGGTTCGCCATCACTGGTCTAGGTTAAGCCCAGCTTAGAGTCATCATGACTCAGGCACCAGAATGTGAGTAAAGAAACCTTCAGATGACTCCAATCATCTAGTATTTGAGTCACTGACAGCCATTTCTAGCTTCCTACAGTCTTTCTAGATGAGGCTCAAGACATTTACAGAGTACAGATAAGCTGTCCCTGCTCTGCCTTCTCAGAATTCCTATTTCACAGGTCAGTGGACATAATAAAGTGTTATTTTACACAACTAAGTTTGGGATCCTTTGTTACACATGAATAGATAATTAGAACAAACTTTGGACTTCATTAATTAAAATTTATTCTGAATAGAACATAATGTTGGAGGAAGGGAATATTAGCTCTCTCTGCTTGCCTGTTGAGCTGGGATATCAATCATCTTCTCCAGCATTTGTAGCTCCCAGTTCTCAGGCCTCCAGACACTGACTGGTATCTATGTCATGGGCTCTCTGGCTCCAAGGCCTTCGTGATGGACCACTTACTTTCCTGGGTCTCCAGCTGGTAGGTGGCAGGTTATGGAACTTCTCA
>NW_005338419.1:0-203 GCF_000412655.1 Myotis brandtii | reverse complement strand
AAAAAAAAAAAAAAATCAATACAATATATATTTTAAAAAAATAAAGTGTGCAATCTATGTATATAAAATTTGCTGGGTTTACAAACTAGCATCTCCATTATTTTGAATTCAGGTTGCTTATAAAATAACTTTTCTATCTTAAAAATCAGAAAGCAGTAAAATCTGTCTAAAAATGCCTGAAAATTGCATTTAGCTAAATTGTA
>NW_005338418.1:0-280 GCF_000412655.1 Myotis brandtii | reverse complement strand
TTTCACATTGCAAAGAAGTCAGTTGAGTCACTGAGGAATGAGTGAAATGAACAAATATATCTTAGATGCTGCACTAACCTACTAGTTAAAATAATAAATTCATTTTAAAATTTGGCAAAAGATTCTTACCAGACATTTCAACAAAGGAGAAAAAGACAGTGTAAAGAATTGCTTGAAAAAACATTCACCATAAAAATTTATTAGGGAAAAGGAATTGAAACAAAGCAAGTTAACACTGCACTGATTTTTCGGCCTATTATTAAAAAGATTAAACATCACA
>NW_005338417.1:0-296 GCF_000412655.1 Myotis brandtii | reverse complement strand
GGAGAGGTGGAGAAGCCCTCAGGGGTGATCAGGGCTGGTAGCTACTGCTGGCACCTGCTGATGGCACCGAGTGATCTGGACCAGTGCCGGGCACCAGAAGTGGGTGTGAGTGGGACCGGCACCAGCAGCAGGTGCGAGCACCAGGCACAACAACGGCGCGGGAACAAAGAATTTTCAGTTACCACCAGAGGCTCACCCCGATGACAGTGAGTGGCGCCCCACCCTGGTCTGGTGCCCCCTCTCACCAGCTCTACCATCCCTGCCGGGAGCCGGTCCATCCTTGCTGTTTGACACAG
>NW_005338416.1:0-1036 GCF_000412655.1 Myotis brandtii | reverse complement strand
AATTTCGTGCACTGGGCCTCTAGTTTATTTTATAAGTAAATATAATTATTTTGCAGATACATTATTAAAATGTGTAGCTACAAAGGCCTGTCATAGAACCCTGGCTGATGCAGCTCAGTTGGTTGGACTGTTGTCCCATGCACCATAAGTCTCAGATTCCCTTCCCAGTCAGGGCACATGCCTAGGTTGCAGTTCGATCTCCAGCTGAGGCAACCTATTAATGTATCACTCTCACATTGACGTTTCTCTCTCTCTCCCTTCCTCCTCTCTAAAAACTACCACAAAGGCTTGTCATGAAAAAGCCTTCAGGATGCCTATTGGGGAAAGTAGTTTTATAGAGCTGAATTGTAGGCAACTGACCCTTTCTATTGTAAGCCTTGTAACTAGCCGTTGATATAGTGTGTTGAAATACAAGAAGGAAAAGATTTATTAATTTTCTCAACTAAGGAGATATCCAGCTTTTTCTGTTGCCTAATTAAAGTTGCTGACAAACACTAACACAGCACATGCCAGCTCTGGTTACTTCCTCTTCCCAATCCTTAATTCTTTCCTGAACAGCCTCAAGACGCATTCCTCCTGTCGGTGTGAACACTTAATGCCAGGCCTCCAGGCAAAGATTTCCTGAAGTCTAGCCTTAGAGTGGAACTTTTCTAATTAAATTAAGGAGATTTGTATTCCCTCTTCAGTTCTTAGGTTGTGTGGCCCTTCCTGAGGATTTTCATTTTATCCCCTGCCTTGGGGATAAATTCCTGGTGCTCTCACAATGCCTTAGCCTAGAGATAGTTTGAGTGGCTGAAGCAACCGCAATTAATGTGTCTACTGATCTTCCACTGTCCTTGTACTCAGGGAATAGGCCCCACCCACCTCCTTTCTGGGGTGAATCTTGATTGGTCCAAGCCATTTCTGGTGGTCTCATTTTCCATGGCCACTGATTGGTTAGGTATGAGCATGTGATGAAATTCTGGCCAATTCCAATTAGATGTGAAAGGAAGATTGCTGAGTAGTGATCTTCTGTGAAGAGGTTTTGTTTTGTTTT
>NW_005338415.1:0-649 GCF_000412655.1 Myotis brandtii | reverse complement strand
TTGACTAGCTCCATGTTTCATATGCTCAGCGAAGCCAATGGTAATTAAGCTACAAACAAATACCTAGGCCAGTGGTCGGCAAACTGCGGCTCGCGAGCCACATGCGGCTCTTTGGCCCCTTGAGTGTGGCTCTTCCTAAGCCTTAGGAGTACCCTAATTAAGTTAATAACAATGTACCTACCTATGTAGTTTAAGTTTAAAAAATTTGGCTCTCAAAAGAAATTTCAATTGTCGTACTGTTGATATTTGGCTCTGTTGACTAATGAGTTTGCCGACCACTGCCGTAGGCAAATGCAATGGCCAGTTTAACACACGACACACAAGTAGGGCTAGCATACCTGCTTCACAGATGGTGCATGCATACATGTGCCTGCCCCGATAGAACTGCATTTTCCCAGGAAAAACAGATAGTACGCGATCCATTGAACGTCACAGGCTGCATTCCATCGCACTGCAGCGGAGCGTACAATCTCTTTCGCAAGCTGCCCTTCCCACACCCATTCTCAGGCAGGTAATAATTTCCGGGTGAGCATGTCCCAAAAGCTACCAAAGCGACAGAGGTGGTATCATTTCTTGATTCATCCCCGAGCCTCCGTCGGCGGCAGGTGGCCAGGCCTCTGCCTAGAGACAGGCCCCAAGCTTCCTTTCA
>NW_005338414.1:0-240 GCF_000412655.1 Myotis brandtii | reverse complement strand
GTCAGTTTATTTATATATGTATGTTAATCTTGTAGTTTAGAATAAAATGAGTTTATATAAGCTGCCTATATTTAATTGTACTATTTTTATACCCATAGAAGACATCTGTTCTCTGTTTTCTAACCAGTTTGAAGATGTATCTTCAACCGCAGATAAAATGTGACTCAGCTACTGTGCTCTAGATTGTACCTTGAGATTTAAGGTTTTTATAAATATATTTTATTGATTTTTTTACAGAGA
>NW_005338413.1:0-254 GCF_000412655.1 Myotis brandtii | reverse complement strand
TAACATTGATAACTACATGGAAAAATGAGAACCTGATAAGATTTTCACCTGAAGTTGCCTTTTGTCTGTGACCTACAGTTTATTCCAATGAAAACCAGAAAGATTTCTTTATTAACATTTCAGCTACAGAGCTTTGACAATTTTCCTGAGGATTATTGAGTGGAAAGATAACACTCTATGCAATAAACAATTTGGAAAATTATTTTTTGAAAAAAATAAACACAAAACAGTTTCTACTTTGCTTGAAAAGGGGA
>NW_005338412.1:0-285 GCF_000412655.1 Myotis brandtii | reverse complement strand
TGTCTTCATCCATAGGTGTACGCTTTTTGTTGCCGGGAGCAAACGTTTCTTAAGATAGAATTCTACAGTGAAAGCACAGGTCAGAGAACAAAATGTAACTCAGGTAAATTAAGCCACTTTTTGAAAGGGGCAAGTTTATCTTTTCTTTCTTTCTTTCTTTTCTTTTCTTCTTTTTTTTTTTTTTTTGATGGTGTAGCATCAGAAATATTTAGGAAAATAAGGGAATGGCATTTTTCACGAAAGTTGTGTTTTTATGAATTTAATAGGTCAGAGTTTGACGTTATT
>NW_005338411.1:0-696 GCF_000412655.1 Myotis brandtii | reverse complement strand
CCTTCCTTCCTTCCTTCTTTTGTTCTTTCTTTTCTTTCTTTAATTCCTTTCTTCCCTTCCCTTCTCTTCCTTCCCTCCCTTTCCTTCCTTACCTTTTCTTCCCTTACTTTTCCTTCTATTTCCTCCCCTTCACTTTCCTTCCCTCATTCATTTTTATTTATTCCTTTATTTTTAAACCTTAACTTTTAAAAATTAAATTTATTGGGGTGACACTGGTAAATAACATTATATACTCTTCAGGTGTACAAGTTTATAATTTGATAACTGTGTGCTTTATTGTGTGCTTACCATCAGAAGTCTAATTTCCTTCCGTTACCATATTTTTGATCACTTTTTCACATGTTACCCTCCCTCTACCTCCTTTTGCAGGGAGATAAAGTATAAGAAAAAATTGGTTATGAGAAAGTTAAAAAGTAAATTTTGGTTTTCTGCACTCTGAGTACTACAAAACTTGTCACACATATGTAAATATATAAAAGGCTAATATGCAAAGTGTCCCCTCAAGAGTTAGACCAGGAGACCGGGAGTTTGATCACTCGCTATGATGTGTACTGAGAACCAGGGGGCAGGGAAGGGAGGCCCCAGCTGGCAGCTGGCAGCCTGGAGAGGGAGGCCCCGGCCAACAGCCGGAAAGCCCCAATCAGCCCTGATTGCCGGCTAGGCCTAAGGACCCTACCCATGCACGAATTTCATGCA
>NW_005338410.1:0-215 GCF_000412655.1 Myotis brandtii | reverse complement strand
TGCCTGCAGGCTGCGCTTTCCTGCTTACAGATCACTGGATCACCGCAGATACCCGGGGGCAGGCCCACCTGGGGGCTGCCTGCCCTCCCCACTTTCCTGCTATGGGATCACCATGGCAACCCAGGAGCATGACCACCTGGGGGCTGCCTGCCGGCTACACTTTCCTGCTCTGAGATCGCCAGGGCGACCCAGGAGCAGGCCTTGCTGGGTGCTGC
>NW_005338409.1:0-200 GCF_000412655.1 Myotis brandtii | reverse complement strand
AGAGAGAATCATTGATCTGCTGCCTCCTGCATGACCCTCATTGGGGATCAAGTCCACAAACCAGGCATGTGCCCTTGACTGGAATCAAACCTGGAACCCTTCTGTCCACATGCCAACACTCTATCCACTGAGTGTAACCAACTAGGGCTAAAATATATTTTTAAAAATATATTCTTTTTATTATTGAGAGTATTACAGAT
>NW_005338408.1:0-975 GCF_000412655.1 Myotis brandtii | reverse complement strand
CCCATTGCTCTCTCTGTTGCTGGGACCAATGCTCCACCTAGCCCACCATGCTTCTAGTGGCTGCTATTGCAAACAGATGAATTCCACTCTCCCTTATCTTGTACTGGTCCTCTCTCCTCTTCAGCCTCTCTTCCCTTTTGGGCAGTGCCTGTAGTTTTCAAAATGTCTTTGTTGATTCTGTTGGCTTTGCTGATGCCATCAACTCTGTCTGGATGGAACTGGCCACCTTCGTCCCCCTCTTTTAATATCCCCTAATGTGCCCACACTTTCCTCATTTTCAAGCAATTAGATTAGCTCCTGACTATATTTGGGTCATCATGTCAAGCCCTCATTATATCAACATGTCTTTCCTGAGCTATCAGATTGGGTTTTCCACTCCTTTTCCACATATCTTTAGTTAACATTAATCACATTCCCATGTTGTTTTTGTAATCACCTGTTTCTTTTTCTTCTCATGGAATCTGAGCTCCTTGAGATCAGGAATGTAAGTTATTCAAGTATCCTTACTTTTTGCACATGCATTAGCACACAGCCGTTCTGGGTTGATATTAAATGATCAGTTAGCTATGAATGAATACATGCTCCACTCTATTCCAAGCTACAGCAGAACTCTTTGTTTCTTTATCTTGCTCATATTTAAGGACATTCTCATTGTTAGAGGAAAGCAAATAGGATAAAATCCCCATCATAATTTAAACAAATCTGTACATGTAGTTCAGTATGTTATTCTTTTGAGTATTTCTTACAGTTTTAGTTTATCGGGTTATTAAAAAACTGCCTAATGTGCACAAAGAAATTCATAATGTGCAACACATTTTCTATACATGTATTTCAAACATGAGATCTTCTAAAAATGCTATATAACATAGGAGAGAGGCTTTTGTCTGATTTGTATGATTTTAACAGAATTTTGATTTCTTTACAGTCATTTAATTTTGGGGACATGAACTTTCCTAATGTTCCATAGCTAATTTA
>NW_005338407.1:0-362 GCF_000412655.1 Myotis brandtii | reverse complement strand
TTGGTTGGGGATGTAATTTGAGTAGGGCAGGATCCCCAGGAATCTCCAGGGTGGGGCCAAGGGCAATGGCGTCTCCGTGTCTACTCGCCTCTCCGCAACTCAGCAACTCGCATCCCAGAGAGCCGGCAGCGAACAGTTCCGCGGGAAAGCTACTCTCGCTCTCCTGGTCATTGCAAGGCCATCCCGCTTCTCCCCGTAGGGGTCTGGGACCTTAGTATCCCGCCTCAAACACGCTCAGTGGATTTGAGAGTCAGCATCCCCTTCGGATTGAAAAAAAAAAATGCGCATCCAGTTGCAGCCAGCCTGGCGCACAATTCCGTACCTATGTTCTTGGAGCCTCTGCACAACCTACTCAGTCTCAA
>NW_005338406.1:0-412 GCF_000412655.1 Myotis brandtii | reverse complement strand
CACTTCAATAATAATAGTTGCATATTTCAACATCCCATAATTTTGGATAATGCATAGAAGGACTAATCAGAAGGTCAACAAAGATGAGATGTGGTGACCAAATAGATCTAACACTAGAACACTCCACCAAAAAACACCAGAATACATATTCTCCGCAATGCACAAAGAACATTCTCCTAAAAAGACCATGTGTGAGGCCATAAAATAAACCTCAATAAATTTAAGAGGCTTGGAACCATACAAAGTATGATTTCCAGCCACAATGAAGGAAAATTAACAATCAGTAACAGAAAAAAAAACTTGAGGAAAGAACTATGTGTGTGTTTTTTAATCCTCACTAAGGATATTTTTCCCATTGATTTTTAGAGAGTGGAGGGGAAGGAAGGAGGGAGGGAGGGAGGGAGGGAGGGAG
>NW_005338405.1:0-236 GCF_000412655.1 Myotis brandtii | reverse complement strand
TTCCGCTCGTTCTGTGCAGGAACCTGTGCTGAATGCGATCCCTCCACAGTTCTCCCCATCCACAGGGAAGAGATCTCTGGGCCTAATTCTCCCTCCTGGCCCCAGTGACCCGAGTGGCCATGCACACCCAGTAGATGAACAGAGCCCAAAAACCCAGAATGATGCTCCATGGAGCGTGGGGCACACTCCTACCTTAGGGGTCAGCCTCCCATTCACATGGGCAAGGGACACCCCTC
>NW_005338404.1:0-529 GCF_000412655.1 Myotis brandtii | reverse complement strand
TTATAAAAATTATTAATTACAAAGGGTATGGAATTTGTTTTTTAAACAATGAAATAAAATTATCCTAATTCTTGTCTTACCACTCAAACTGTGTATTTTGCTCACATTTCGTATTGTGACCCAGTGCTGTTCATTTGCAAATTTAGGAGCTTGGCATAAACTGAAATCAAGTAAAATTTATACTCAACCTTGAATTCCTAGCTTAACAATCATTGATGTATTACTAGAGCTCTTTCCAAAAGGCCCAACCCACTTGGTAACCACAGCTTCCCTGTATTTCCTGGCAGTGGGAAACCAAAGCACCCTGTTGTTGGCTATGTGTGATCCATACTTATCTTCTGAGTGGACAACGGAAAATCTGTAAAGAACACATAAGCCCAGCCAGGTTGCAGGGTCAATCCCCATTAGGGGGTGTACAGGAGGTAGCCAATAGATGTTTCTCTCTCATTGGTGTTTCGCTCCCTCTCCCTCTCCTTTTCTCTCTAAAAAAAATAAAAACGTATTAAAAAATGAACACATAAAACATGGC
>NW_005338403.1:0-203 GCF_000412655.1 Myotis brandtii | reverse complement strand
ACAACCAGACGACTGGACACTTAGCATATTAGGCTTTATATAGGATAATGTCTCAAAATGTGTTAGAAGAGGCTCTGAAGTACCCACTCATTTGATATGGGAATGAGAAGATGTCTAAAGTGTGGTGTTTGCCCTCTCTTCTCTCAGTTCTACTTGCACCCCAGGGATAGAGTCTCTCTGCTCCCAAGCATGTGAGGTGGACA
>NW_005338402.1:0-582 GCF_000412655.1 Myotis brandtii | reverse complement strand
ATTTTTCTACATAGATCTACTTCAACATACTACTTGTCTACTAAGTCCTATAGAGTAGTTCCATCACTTCTCATAAAATGCCTATCAAAAGCTGGAAAAGTATGGAATTGATAGATTCCTAGAAAGTATGGAAGACGTTCAGTATGCATGTCTGAGTTGCAATTGATTTATATTCTGTCAGCAAGGAGCAGTGCGTAGGAATATCTGAGAGGAGCCATCTAGAGTGGAGTGGAAAAGCTTTATGGTATTTGTTGGCTGTTCCTGGCACCTATACCCTTCCTCCCACTCTGTCTGAGTCCGACTTTACTGCATTATTTCCCTCCCTCATATAATCTCTTTGCTCTCCTGACTTCACTGCCCACCTGCACAGGTGCTCTGCTTCTGTTGTGTTTTCAGCTTCAAGGTTTCCACTCACAGTAAAAGCAAACAGAGAGAGTAGAAATGAGTGGAAGCTCTATGTTTGTCAAATCCTTTGTAGGCAGGTCAACCAGTTGGGTCCCCTCCCTGCAGCAGGGAGATTTTCTGTAATAAAACTTTGCTTTTGCTATGTCTTTGTCCATGAATTAATTTCTTTGATTTCGT
>NW_005338401.1:0-240 GCF_000412655.1 Myotis brandtii | reverse complement strand
GTCCCTCAGCCCAGCCTGCAATGACGCAAGCATTCTGTGCCCCGCCTGTCCAGAGGCCTTCCACGGCTGGGCGTGGAACGCTTGCCTCATCCCCCCCGACCCTGGCCGCTCCATGCCCGCTGACCAGAGGCCCTCCACAGCCGGAGTGGAATGCTTGCCTCGTCACTGCAGCAATGAAGCAAGCATTCCGCCAGACCGCTCACCTGCCCACTCTCAGCGGCCGCCCTCCCTGGGACTGGG
>NW_005338400.1:0-272 GCF_000412655.1 Myotis brandtii | reverse complement strand
CCCCATAGAACATGACGCAGGTGTCCAGACACGGGTCGGGCATCAGTGAATTTAAAAGCTTTCCAATCGATTTGAAGGACTGAGAGCATCTGGATTAGAATGATCAGAAACTCTCACTGCCTTCCTTCAGCATTTTAATTTTTCTCTTTTCTAGATCTACGTGGCAGGTTGTAGGAATTCATCTTTCTTTTCTGTGGCTAAAAAGAGAGAAAAAATGTTTCTGGGGGGAAAGAAAGGAAAAGTGAGATTCTAAGGTGGGGAAGGGGAATAAA
>NW_005338399.1:0-699 GCF_000412655.1 Myotis brandtii | reverse complement strand
ATATGCAAATCGTCCCCTCAACCTGGAGTTCAACCAGGAGTTTGACCGCTTGCTATGACATTCACTGACCACCAGGGGGTGGCAAGGAGCATGGCCGGTGTTGGCAACACAGCTCTGGCTGTGAGCAGCAGTGGAGGCGCTGCCAGCCCTAATGGGTCCCGATGAGAGTTGGACTGCGGCGGGATGGTGGAGCAGGTGAGCGGGTGGTGCCAGGCCAAGGTGGGTGTGAGTGGGGCCAGATTGCCCTGTAGATGGTGACCAGCAGCGGTGGCAGGGGGTGGGGCCGCCTCCTGGCTCTCAGGCGCTGAGGGAGCCAGGTGGGGACGCCCAGCCCCAATTGATCATTCCGCAGACGGCAACCAGCAGGACCTGATAGCCTAGATCAGGGCCGGGACCTGGGCTGGGACAGTGAACTGGGTGGGTGGCAGTGACCAACCTCCCGTGGCGCCCAGGCTGGGGGCTGTGACCTCTCGCCGGCTACCTGGGAGTGAGGGTGATGGGGACGGAGGTGCGGTGAGATTGCGGGGTTTCCGCCAAGCTCACTCTCACTCCCCTGGCTACCCTTCCCCAGGATGCCAGGGCTCACACACCAGAGAAGCCTCCTGTGGTCAGGTGCCAGGCACCCATGAGGAGCCCACCCTGCACCAGCGCAGCCTCTGCCAGGTGAGCTGGGCCACAGCTGCCGGGACTGCAGGGGCC
>NW_005338398.1:0-231 GCF_000412655.1 Myotis brandtii | reverse complement strand
TTAGAAAATATTTTTATTAATTTCAGAGAGGAAGGGACAGCGAGAGAGAGTTAAAAAACATCAATGATGAGAGAGAATCATAGGTTGGCTACCTCCTGCTTGTCCCCCCATTGGGGAGGGGTTGAGCCCGCAACCCGGGTATGTGCCCCAAAATGGAATCAAACCTGGAACCCTTTTCAATACACAGGCTGACACTCTATCTAATGAGCCAAACAGACCAGGGCATGTCTG
>NW_005338397.1:0-259 GCF_000412655.1 Myotis brandtii | reverse complement strand
GACCCACAGGTTGAGAACCGCTGGTCTAGACCCAGCAGGACTGGCCCCACCCATCCCATGAGGCGAGCCCCTCTGGCAATGTCCTCCCTTCCTCCATCTTCTTGGCTTTCTTTCTCTTCAGGGAGTTCCCCCATAATTCCACCACTTTGAGGAAATTATATATATAAAAACCTAAGCGACCATCTGACCTTCAACCATCCAACTGGTAGCTATGATGCGCAGTGACCACCATGGGGCAGACATTCAATGCAGGAGCTGC
>NW_005338396.1:0-767 GCF_000412655.1 Myotis brandtii | reverse complement strand
CCTTCCTCCCTTCCTCCCTTCCTTTCTTCCTTCCCCCATGCAGCAATTAGATCTGCAGAGCTGCCCTGTGGCCAGCACTGTCCTGGAGATAGGGAATAGAAGTAGGTTTCTGTTTTCATGCAACTTAGATTTTCATGAGGGTGAGCAAATAACGATCGAACAAATGGTCGCTTAACACGTTTGAGGTGGGAATCCCACTCTGAAGAGAGAGCCAGATGCGGGGAGCGGGTTTCTCTGGGCAGTACATGGATAAATAAGACTGAGAGCCAGGCCAGAGGCCGGGGCTGGAGGGGAAGCAGGTGAATCTTCAGCAGGTAGGTGGGTTGGAAAGCCAAGGGATGGGTGAGTCACAGGCAGGAATGCAGGGTCCTCTGTACCTCAAAGCGCTCAGAAGTACTGAGGAACTCAACAGTCCTCTCGGCCTGTGTCTTGACCCAAATGAAAACTAAGGAGAAAACAACAATAAAAACCAAATGGAGAGCAAGAACGCAAACACTGTCACCAGGTGAGGTTCTCGATGCTGACCTCCAGGAGCCAGACTCACCCCCCAGTGGCCAGCAGCCCAGGGCAGCCCGGGCATCAGCTCCAGGGCAGGGCATGGACTTGAAGCTTGTCAGCAAAAGCATCCGGGGCTGAGCTAACCCCCACAGGGATTCCTTCCAAACTCAGTCATCAGATGAACCACACCCCACCTGGGGGGGAGAGAGACCAGGACGCCAGGCTAGTGTTGTGGTGCTCCTTCTGCATGGAAGGAACAGCAGGTACGC
>NW_005338395.1:0-278 GCF_000412655.1 Myotis brandtii | reverse complement strand
TGCTGGGTGCTGCCTGCGGGCCACGCTTGCCTGCTCGCGGGTCACTGTGACAATGCCTGCTGGGATCACGTTGCCGTGGTGACGCCGCCAGCGTCCTGCCCCGGCTGCTGTGGGCGCCACCATCTTTGTTGCAGAGTGATGGTTAATTTGCATATTACTCTTTTATTAGATAGGATGGTACATCATGATCATGGACACAATTTCCTGGAAGTAAAGACTTTTAGAATTATTACTAACTACCTGTGACTTTAGGAAGCTAGTAACAATTTGTGCCTACA
>NW_005338394.1:0-219 GCF_000412655.1 Myotis brandtii | reverse complement strand
CATACTGCAGGTGGGGCAGGCAGCGCCAGACACTGCCCGCGGGACCCGGGCCTCTGATCCGTGACCCAGGGAGACTGCGAGAGGGCACAGGCCAGGCTGAGGGACCCCCCAGAGTGCACAATTTTTTTTGCACCGGGCCTCTACTCAGTCATAAATCGCCCAGCTCAGGAGGGGCCTTCGCCGGCATGGAGTTGCTCCCTCCCCTTGGACAGATAAGCA
>NW_005338393.1:0-218 GCF_000412655.1 Myotis brandtii | reverse complement strand
CAAAGAGACTAGATACTTAGGGTTAAACATAATAAGGCGGAAGATGAATACAGTGAAAACTACCAAACATTTCTGAAAGTAAAGAAGAAACAAATAACTGGAAAGATATCCATGTTCATTGATTCCAAGACCACCAACTATCTACATATTTGAAGCAGTCCCTATCAAAATCATAATTACATTTTTTCAGAAATAAAATAAATCCATCCCAGAATTTA
>NW_005338392.1:0-288 GCF_000412655.1 Myotis brandtii | reverse complement strand
TACTGAAGGCTTCCCATGATCCCTCTGTATATGCAAACAAGCCGATAGGGAATGCTGTTTAAAAATATTATTTTAAATTTAATAAAAAGGAGAAATTTTAAAATTTTGAAATATCTTCCACTAATATTTTTAGGAAATTGAATTGCCATGGCCTAGAGCAAAGAATATCCTTACATGATATTGTTCTACACTGTCATTGTACATGTATCCCAAACAAATTTACAAATTAATTCTTTGAATGTTTGGCAGAAATTTAATAAGGACATTAAAGGATTTAATCCCTTCCAC
>NW_005338391.1:0-270 GCF_000412655.1 Myotis brandtii | reverse complement strand
CCGAAGCGTCATGAAACATCACATAGACAAAGGTTTCTTGACAATTATCAAACCGAACCAATGGTGGCAAATAAATTCTTGCGATAATCCCGCAGCTCTGGTCTCGCGAGGGTCAGGTAGTATTGAATGCTCGATATGGTGGTTGAATGGTCCACCCTACTTGAGTAAACCGATGCAAAACTGGCACGTCTCCCCATTGATTATCGATCACGTTGAAAGAACTACACTACACATCAGTACTTATGATAAGCGAAACCCATTGCACCGACT
>NW_005338390.1:0-516 GCF_000412655.1 Myotis brandtii | reverse complement strand
AGGCCTATAATGATAAGTCTTCCCTCTTATTAATACTATAGTTGCATCACAGAAGTTTTTATGTTTGTTTTTTTAATATGTGACTAATGATTTCTGAGTTAGGAAGGGAGGGGGAGAGAAAGAGAGAAATATCAATGCTAAGAGAGAATCATCAATCAGCTGCCTCCTGCATACCCCCTACTAGGGATCGAGCCTGCAACTGGGCATGTGTCCTGACCCGGAAATGGACTGACCTCCTGGTTCATGAGTCAACACTCAACCACTGAGCCACACCTGCTGGGCACATCACAGTTTTGATATGTCGTATTGTCATTCTTATTTGTCTCTATATATCTTTTGATCCCACCTTTTATTTATTCTTTGACCAAGCCACTTTTTATGGTATGTTGTTCAATCTCCACAGATTTCTGAGTTTCTTTACTTTCTTTTTGCAGTTGATTTCTAATTTCAAGGCATTATTGGCAGAGAATATGTTTGGTAAGAATTTCTGTTTGGTTCTTTTTTAAAGTTTGAATC
>NW_005338389.1:0-2856 GCF_000412655.1 Myotis brandtii | reverse complement strand
GTTGCTTAAATTCTAAGGTTGGTTTAATTCAACAAATTAAGCTATAGTTTTTAGTCCATCTTTAGATATATTGGTTAATAATAAAATCTTTGATTGGCTCTTGCTGTGCCCATCCTGCAGGCTCAGAGTTTAAAGAGGTTTGGGTAGTATCTTCCTGTTGATGGTTTGACTCAACATAGCATTCTCTGCTCTGGGGATTAATGGCAGCTATAGCTTATGAGGAAAGATGGGGGAAGGTGAGAACTAATGGGTGTTGATTGAGTCCCACAGTTCTGATTGGCTGTGACTTTGGGCAAGTCACTTAACTTTTCCAGTGTCTTCATCTATAAAATGGAACTGCTCAGAGCACCTATCCCATCATAGATTTGATGTGAGGATCTTATGTAAGAATCCATGTAAAGCATTTAGCACAATGCTACGAGACATTGATATTTGACAGATGAGGAAACTGAGTCATAGTGGTGAAGTGATCTGGTCATGCCACGCAGTAAGTTATTTGCAGAACTTGAATGGGAAGCCAGCTCTGTCTGAACTTCGAAGCTGGTCATGTCTCCTCTATGCCATGCTGCTTCCTTCTCCTCCTCCTCTTTCTGGAACCCCGCTCCCCTCACCCTCACCCCCACCCCCCCAGTTCCCGGCAGCCTATGAAGCTGCTCTTTCTGGCATGGGCTACAGTGTGAGAGCATGTGTGTAGTGTTCGCTTGTGTCTGTGCTCATCAGTGCTGTGCTTCCTGGTCAGGTATCTGGGCCTCCTCTGAGCCACAAGGGATGTTAGGAGTCCATAGGGCTTTATAGTCATTGGAGAGAAGACTCATTAAATAGCCAAGACACTGACTTAGGGCCCTTTGTGTTGGTGAATGAGGAGCTTTGAAATGCTCCTCAGACCCATTTAAAACAACAGAAAAACACTATTCAGACATAAATCCCTCTGCCTGGTGTGCCTCCCATTAAAGCTTCCTTTGTGTGGGCCCAAACAATGGGCTGGTGAAAGGGAACAGTACTCCTGTGAAGAAGTACAAGACGCATTTCTCGGAGCTGGCTTTTGTTGGATGAGCTGTCATTGAAATATGGTGAGGGGCACCGTGACAAGCAAATGGTCTTGGGGACAGAGTTATGTGAAATGACGATAAAGAGGGAAGCTTTCTGAATAGCCCGCTGGCACTTGGCTATGAGAAGGATTGGTAAGAAGTCTGAGAATGGAGCTGTGATAGTGTGACTTCTACACAGTATCCTCCCCCGCAGTCAAGTTTTCTGAGCGACATCATAACACCTTCAGAATTGCTTCCCTCTTCATCACGGTCATTACCATCATCATCACCATCATCATCAACATTGTCATCACCACTGTGGAGGAGGAACAAACTTTCCTCTACCCTCAGGATTCTTCTGGCTGGTCTAATAATCAAATAGACATGAGAAAGATTCACAAGAGAAAATAACCAAATTTAATACATGCGTATGTATGGGAACCCTGCACACATAAGAGAACCAGAGGCCCTGCATGCAGGAGAGGTTCAGAGAGATAAAGGGAACATGGGTACATAAGACGTCCTGATGAGGGATGGGGTAAGGTGCTTGGGGGCCTCAAAGGGTCACTATAGAAGGATAAGAAAAACAGATGTTTAGTAAATGGATGTTTGTCCTGCAACCTAGATGGGTCAAAAAAAGATTATTGCCGATAATCTCTCATTATGGACAAGGCCCCTAATTCCAGTTCTCCTAAGTAGTTAAAAGGAGGGGTGATGTTTCTCTTGAGCCTGAAGCTAAAATTGCCCTTTACTCAAAACAATCTGCACACCTCAGAAGCACATCTTGGAGTGACTAGCTCTGAGCCCCCACCCCATCATCATTCCTATCATCATCATCACCGCCATCATCACCACCACTGTCATCATCATCATTATTAGTTCCAATATCTGGGACTTCATATCCACTCTCTCATGTAAGGCTGTTACCTTTATTTCTATTTTATAGGTAAGGAAACTGAGGCTCATAAAAGCTAAAGAGCAGCCTGGTTTTGCCCTCAGCCGGAGGTCATCTATGTGGTTACTTCTGAGAGGTATTTACTGAATCCCTGCACCCACTGCCCGGCACCTGGTAAATCTCCACAGACCCATTGCAGGATGAATAACTGATCCCTAAAGTTACAGATAAGGCTCAGAGAGTGAGGGTGTCTTGCCCAAGGCTGCATAGCCAGGAAGCAGAGAAGCTGGGCTGGCGTCCTGTGGCCTCCCTCTTCCTTCTGAAATGAGTGGGAAGCTCCGAGCAGGTTCAGGGGCAGCTGCCCTCTGACTCCAATTGAGGAGGCAGAAGCTGCAGGGAACAGATAAAAGGTGATTTATTAGCCACTGGGTTTCAGAGGGAGACTTCCTTAGCAGGTTATTTCCCAGGAACCAAGGATTCTGACCCCTACATTGAGGAAAATGTCATACGGGATATGCTGTTTTATGAACTGTGACCCTAGCCTTTGGGAAAGTGGAGAGAGTAGGGCTTTAAATGGGGTCAGAAGAGAACATTAACATTGACATTCCTCTGAAATCCAGGTTCTGACAACTGCACCTCCATTTCTAAAGGGATATGTATTCTAAAGGGAACAGATATGTATTCAGCGCAGCAAAACTTGCTTTACTTTTCTGAAGGTAGCAGGATACTGTGAAAAACACAAAGGCTTCATGGGCAAAGAGGCTTGATCTCACTAGTACTCCTTATGAGCTGTGTGTTCTAGGAAAAGTTGCTTAACCACTCTGTGCCTTAGTCTCCTTGTTGGCCTTGAAAGACAATGTCTACCATTCGTGGCATTGGGGGACATTTAATGAGACAAAGAATTTAAAGGTACTTAATAGTGTGCCTATCACA
>NW_005338388.1:0-299 GCF_000412655.1 Myotis brandtii | reverse complement strand
GACCACCAGGGGGCACATGTGGAACATGGTGGGCGTCAGTAGCAGGTGGCAGAGCGCAGAACATGGTGGGCATTGACCGAGGCAGGATGGTGGAGCAAGTGAGCAGGGGCGCCAGACCATGGTGGGGCGCCGGTTGGTTGCTGTCATCGGGGCGAGCCTCTGGTGGTTACTGAAAATTCTTTGCTCCCGCGCACCATGGTCTGCCAGGCGCTCGCACCTGCTGTCAGCATCCACACCTGCTGCCGCCAGTGCTGGCCCTGCTCACTCACACCCGCTGCTGGTGCCAGAGCCACCGCTTG
>NW_005338387.1:0-967 GCF_000412655.1 Myotis brandtii | reverse complement strand
CTTATGGGCACTGCATGATCTGGTCAGTTCCTCAGGAAGCTCCCTTTAGTCTCAGTTCTCCACAATCACAAAATCCAAAGCTCAAATCTCCCAGCGCCAGCAACGCGGAACTCCTTTCCCCAGTCAGGGGCTGTGTCTGTCCCAAGAGATGCGGCTGTCTGCCACCCGCTCTGTCTTTATATTTTCCTTGCTTTTACTTGCTAAACCCAGTACATAGGATCTTTCCATTACAAACCCTCACTGAGGCTGTGGTGCAGGTGGAGGTTTTGTGGAGGCTGGGGAGAAAAACAGGGAGAGGCAACCAGGAATTCAGCTTTGGAATAGTCTGCTCTCTCCAACCCTAAACAGCCATTTTTCTTCTTAAAAGCCAGCCTCTCCTAGCAGTGCAGGCGCACTCAGCCTCGAACTCTGCAGTGGAACAAGGAATCTGAATACCCCAGGGAGCCCTTGGGGACAGGGTTGAGGGGCCATCTGGTCCCAAAAAGTAATACAGCAACACCCCCACCTAGAGCACATGTCATAAATAGACACTTATGTTAATATGACTGAAAGAGGCAGACAAACAAAGCAGGCAGATTAGTCCCGCCTGCCTGAAATCAAGGCTATGGAGATAGACACAAAGGAGAGGTGGATCGCTGGGAACTTCAACATGGTGCTAACTACTTAACAGGAAACTGAGAAGTGGCAGGCAGAACAGTAGAGTGGGGTCTTAAAATAGCCCCCATGGGACATTAAAACTTAGCTGAAGCGAACGACACTTCACTTTTTTATTTTTTACTAGAGGCCCGTGGCACAAAATTCATGCACTCTGGGGAGGGGGGGTCCCTCAGCCTGGCCTGCACCCTCTCCCAGTCTGGGAGCCCTTGGGGTATATCCAACTGATAGCTTAGGTCTGCTCCCCACAGTTGGACATCCTTAACACTGCTGTGGAGGCGAGAGAGGACTGGCTTCTGGCTGAGCAGCACTC
>NW_005338386.1:0-225 GCF_000412655.1 Myotis brandtii | reverse complement strand
GGCCAGTGCCAGCAGCGGGTGCGAGCAGGGCCAGCGCTGTCAGTGGGTGCAAGTGGTGGCTGCTTCCCTGATTGCCTCTCAGGAGCAGGGGGAGGTGGAGAAGCCCTCAGGGGCGATTGGGGCTGGTGCTGTGCGCTGGCGGCTGGTGCGAGCAGTGGCTCCAGCACCAGTGGCAGGTGTGAGTGCCAGTGGGACTGCGGCACATGGGAGCAAAGAATTTTCAGT
>NW_005338385.1:0-893 GCF_000412655.1 Myotis brandtii | reverse complement strand
AAAGGCCATCGTGTGGTTAACTAGGTTCAAGCGGTATCTTATGATACTGCATTCGCATAAACGAAACCTAACTCTAATGACAGTTATTCAGAAGGAATCACAATTGGCTGAGGTAGGCATCATACATATCGTTCGATCAGAATCTCTGCCAATGAAAGAGTACTCACTGTTTAATTATAATTGTCAAGGCCGCTCAGGCTTATTGAAGGGAAGCAGTATTTGCCGACTCCGCCCTTTATTGATCGATGGTCGGCTTTGCGTTGGTGGACGACGTTCACGTGCAACGATTGATTCTTCACCGAAACGTAACATAGTTTTACCTCGGAAACATGGCGTTACCGACATGATCACACGTCGCTACCACCACGCGAAGGGTCATAACGGTGTACCTCATGTGCTCTCAGCCATTCGTCAGCGCTATTGGATCTTAAATGGTACTGCGGCACATGATACATTGTCGGAGAGATACACACCACGATGGAAGAGAGCCAACTATATGGCAACCGTGTTTTGGAAAAGACGGACGAAGGATTATCTTCCGACGTTGCAGTCGCGGCAGAATCGGGTCAATAAAGAAAGGGATTTCGTATTAGGGGATACCGTGCTAGTAAACACGGATGGACGTTCTCGAAACACATGGCCATTGGGTGGTATAACCAAATGTTACCCTAGTCCAGACAGTCTAGTACGTACCGTAGAGGTTAAGACTAGGTTAGGAGTCATTAGGCGTGATATTAGACGTATATGCCTATTAGAGGGAGACAGCAACTCCAGCAAAGAGTGTACAGGCGACCATGGTCTACGAGGCATCGCCGTGCATGAAACCGTGGTCTGCAGAAGCGCCCGGAACCTTGACGCTGATCATGAGGTAGATAAGCACAAGGATGCGTCCT
>NW_005338384.1:0-949 GCF_000412655.1 Myotis brandtii | reverse complement strand
AAAATTTGTGCAAGGGGCTTGGCCCTCACAGCCCCTCACAGCCCCGGCTTCACAGCCCCGGCTTCATCCGGTAGGTCGTATGGAATGTCACCCAGTCATTTGGCTGTTTGGTCTAATTTGCATATTAGCTCTTTATTATATAGGATATTTATAAATGTTTCGAGAATGGGAAACTTTTATTTGTGTAATTACTTTTGTTTTACCACAAAATGTCTGTAGAGATTTCTTTTGATATTGGTTTAATGATGTCCTCTCAGTTGTTTAGTAATATTAGAAAGAATACATGCAGTCTCACCAAGAGTAGGAGGTCACTTGTGATAGAATATGAAGGAGATCCCTCCAGCATGGTGCTACCACCTCTGAATTGGGCAGGGTCTCACAGGCCTGCTGTCCATCTTCCATTCTCACCACTGGCTCCCCATGAGAGCTTAAGCAAGTCACTCGAGGCATGTCAAATGGTAAATTGTCTTACTAAAAATGGTGGTTATTTTGTACAAATGTTAACAATATTGAGAGGTTTGTGAAACCAAGATGCACAGTGCTTGGCATATTGTAAGTGCTCAATAAATGTTTGCTGGCTCACCATCCTGTCTTTCCCACCTTTCTGATCCCTCTTGATGCCATCTTTTAAAATATAAATATTGTCACAGTAGCTATACACATTAAGCTCATTCACACTTGTTATTTGTCCCTAAGCAAAAAGAGGTGGGCCATATTAGGTTTGGAAGAAGAGATAGAAAAGAGATAGAACTGAGTTGAAAAAGGGGGTGGGCTCAAAAAGCTCAAAATGTAATTTATTAAATCATAATTGTGCTTAGATTATTGGCATCTAGGAACAAAGCCAAAGGCCTGTACTTCCTGCCACCCTTCTAACCCCTGTAAGCGTTGGGCTACTTGTAGGACATAATTAGATGATGGTGCTAGGGGTGGCATAGGCCTCTCTGAGGGA
>NW_005338383.1:0-219 GCF_000412655.1 Myotis brandtii | reverse complement strand
CTAATATGCAAATTGACCAAATGGCGGAATGACTGGTGGAACAAAGGGTCGCTATGACGTGCACTGACCACTAGGGGACAGATGCTCAACGCAGGAGCTGCCCCCAACCTGCAGGCCCCAAGCCAGCCAACACGGGTGCCAGGGGTAGGGGGTAGGAGGGGGGCCTGAGCGCCCTGCTGGTTGCCCTGCAGATTGGCCCTGATCGCCAGCCAGGCCTAG
>NW_005338382.1:0-302 GCF_000412655.1 Myotis brandtii | reverse complement strand
CTGGATCAGGCTGTTTGGACGGTTGACCTCGGCACTGCGTCCGCACCAGTCCCAGTCAAATCAGCCCTGTCCCCGCCGGTGGAAGTCTGGTCCCTTCACAGCCTCTTTCCTTAGCCGGTGCTGCATGGAAACGAGCAGCCCTCGGTCCTGCAGAGCTGGAGACCTTCAACTCTGGGTCTGGCGTCTCACACAGACCCCAAGTCCAGGGAGCGATCAGGTCCCACAAAGAAAACCAAAGCCCAGAAACAATGCAACTCCCGCAAGAGCTTACAATCTAGGGCAGGGGTGGGCAAACTTTTTGA
>NW_005338381.1:0-281 GCF_000412655.1 Myotis brandtii | reverse complement strand
GGCCTAGGCTATTATTAGTATGGATATGACTTTTATGTATTATAAGTAAGCACATATGGCTTTTTAAATTTTAACAATTAAAAATATTGGAAAGTATAGGAAATCAAAAATAATTATATATATCCTACCCTCTCAGTGACCACTATTATTACCTCTCTAGATTTCTAAGAATACTACTTACATGAAATGTACTTTTCATGGGTATATACTAAAATACTGGAATAGAGATATCCTATATAATAAAAGCCCAGTGACCTAATGGCAGGATGACCAGAACAACC
>NW_005338380.1:0-259 GCF_000412655.1 Myotis brandtii | reverse complement strand
AATTATCATTGATTTCCATGGTTTCCACTCAAATATTATTCACCTTTCACACTACCTTAGTTGGTCTATAATTAAAGGATCTAGTATCATTTTTGTTGTGAGAGGATGGTAGAAGTGAGTCTTAAATATTTGTTTTCTGCATTGCATTATGTTCTTACAACAGGGTAATATATATGGATCTTGATTAATTAATATAGGAGGAGACTTTGATTTAAAAAGTTACAGTAAAATGAACAAGTCTAATATAATCATGACCAAA
>NW_005338379.1:0-325 GCF_000412655.1 Myotis brandtii | reverse complement strand
GCTCTCTGCAGGGCCTGCCTGCTCCACACCATGGCCAGGGGCAAGCAGGCCATGCTGGGTGCTGCCTGTGGGCCGCGCTTGCCTGCTCGTGTGTTTCTGTGGCAATGCCTGCTGGGCTCACATTGCCGTGGTGACACCGCCAGCATCCTGCCCCGGCTGCTGTGGGCGCCGCCATCTTTGTCACAGAGTGATGGTTAATTTGCATATTACTCTTTTATTAGATGGTACACCATGATCATGGACACAATTTCCTGTAAGTAAAGACTTTTAGAATTATTACTAACTACATGTGACTTTAGGAAGCTAGTAACAATTTGTGCCTACA
>NW_005338378.1:0-498 GCF_000412655.1 Myotis brandtii | reverse complement strand
AAAAAGAGATGACAGAGATACTCAATTTCCTAAGGAAGAAAGAGAAGGAAATGAGGAAAAGGATTTCAGGCAAAAGTAAGCCCAGCAGTGGCTGCAGAAGCTCCCTTAACTCCTCTTGAAAGGTGTAGTTATCTTGGCATTGTGCGGACTCAAGTGGTAAGTGGGTCCCAAATATGGCCTGTGAAGATATAAGGCCATATATTTCATCCATTGTACGTTATGTCAACTCTCTTCAATCTTGAGTTTATTTTCTTTTATGCTTGGCAACAGGTCTCCCAATTGCCAGTGGAGTCCTCTCTCTGTCACACCAGACTAGTATTCTTACCATGCATTACTTTACTACAGTGTTATCATCTTTGAGTTGTTTGCCATTACTATTCAGACATAAGGACTTTTGGGGTTTTGATTCGTTTTTGGTTTTATGATTAGCACTCATCAGACACTTTCTTACCTGACATGTACTGCAATTTCAGGTCATTGCCACAAATAAAAAATTAG
>NW_005338377.1:0-487 GCF_000412655.1 Myotis brandtii | reverse complement strand
TCCGTCGCCTCACGTGTGAAACTTAAATGAACATTCCGACGTCAGGTAAACAGACGGTGGACATCCAGACAATGGGATACTTTTCCCATCGAGCCCCCAGAAGACACGGTGGGGCCGTCAATGCAGGCCGAATCGAGGCAGAAGCCATGATTCCAACCGTATGAAACTCTGGAAAGAGAAAAAAAAACCAAGAGGGTAGGGATCGCTCCCAGCTTGCTGCACACCTAACGCTGCCCTGAAAAATAAAACCCCCAAATGAATAGGTTTCACTTCACCTGGTCGCAGGGAGCACGCATGAGACAGAGCCCCCGCATAGGAAGCCACGGGCATTCAAGTGGCGGACAGAGCCAGAGGGACCAGGGTGAGCGCCGGCCGTGCACCGCTTCTCCGGACACAATGCGGGCCCTGGCCACTGGGCACAACTTTGGGGAAGCCATTTGGTAGTGCCCCTTCACAGCCTGAAGATGCCCAAACCCTCCCCAGGAAA
>NW_005338376.1:0-251 GCF_000412655.1 Myotis brandtii | reverse complement strand
GGACCCCACTGGTGCACGAATTTGTGCACCGGGGCCTTTAGTGTTTTATAAACAACAAAACAAACAACAAACTCTAGATTGCTCTCGGAACATAAAATTAGTTCAGTTGCCCAGGGTGTGAGCCTGGAGTGAGGGCCTAGCAAAGCCACAGAGACAGCATAGAGGCCTGGAAGGATTTATGCCGCTAACGAGAATACACACTCAAAGTCCGAAAAATAAATAAATGTCCACATGGATATTGAAACAGCCAT
>NW_005338375.1:0-1035 GCF_000412655.1 Myotis brandtii | reverse complement strand
TGACTATTTCATCAAAAAGTAAATTTTTAAAAAATGTAAAATAAAGTTACTTTTCACTTCTGTTTTTTAAAACTTTTTCTTTGAAATAATGAATATAAAGTTAGTTTTATATTTTTATATTAAAATTAAAAAGAAAATACAAATTAATATTAGGTATGAAATCAAATTTATTTAAGTAAATCTTAAAACATTTACTTCATTTTAAAATTTCATATTAAATCAATACATATATTTATTAAACAAAACTATTCTCAGTGGAAGGGTTCAAACTTTTTTCCAGCTGTCAATGTAAACAATCAGCAATATATTTTACATACTGTATGTCCAGATCTACATATAGTTTATATAAATTTAAGAGTAATATGAATTATTCACTATTGCAGAATATCTTTTCACCACCATGAGTGGCAGTTGTAATTACTGCATTAATTTTGGGGTACTTCTAGGATGCAGACTGGGTAGTGGAGGATGCTCAACATTTCCAGAAAACGATACTTTGTCATGCAAGAGTCTGTTGCACCCTGCTAAAGTGTTTCCACTGATCAAATTAATGTCACATCCTGGAGTGCATCATGTTTGCACCAGCAGTGGCCCACCCTGGGGTTCTGCATAAGGATGATACACAGGGTAGGCAATGCAGAGAAGTATTTCTCTGGAGCCTGTGTAATATTAGCTATGACAGCAAATATTTAGAGTTAAGGGTTGCTCTGTGCCAGAGCCGAGTGACAGAGGTGGCCATGTATTTTGTAATGCATTATTTTTCTTGTGAGTGCTTATACTCTGTAGAACCTTAAAGAAACAAAACAGGGTCCAATATCAGGGGCCTCTCCTTCCTCGACCAAGGAAAGGAAGAAGAAGAGAATGAGCTTATGGATATATTCCTTTCCTTCTCACGGTTCAATTCCTGGTCAGGACACATGCCTGGGTTGTGGGCTCATTCCTCAGGGTGGGGCGTGCAGGAGGCAGACAATCAATGACTCTTTCTCATCATTGAAGTCTCTATCTCTCTCTCCCTCTTTCTTCCTCTCTGAAATC
>NW_005338374.1:0-342 GCF_000412655.1 Myotis brandtii | reverse complement strand
ATAAAAGGGTAATATGCTAATTAGATTGGGAGACCTTACAGGACACCTTCCAGATGTTCTTCTGGACAAAGCCATGGTGGCAGGGCCAAGGTAGAGGCGGTTAGAGGCCAAGAGGGGAGGGCAGTTGTGGGTGATCAGGCCAGGATGGCACGGCAATTGTGGGTGATCAGGCTGATGGGGGGCGGGGCTGTTGGGGGTAAGCAGACCAGCAGGGGAGCCAGTTGGGGGCGAGCAGGCCATCAGTAGGGGTCATTTGGAGGTGATCAGGACAGTGGAGGGGGGCAATTTGGAGTGAGCAGGCCAGCCAGGGGGGCAGTTGGGGGCAAGCAGGCCAGTGGGGAG
>NW_005338373.1:0-491 GCF_000412655.1 Myotis brandtii | reverse complement strand
ATATGTTTTTATTGATTTTTTAGAGAGAGGGGAGGGGGGAGGGATAGAGAGAGAGAGAAACATCGATGAGAGAAATACAATCCATCAACTACCTCCTGTGAGGCCCCTGCTGGGGATCGAGCCTGTGCCTGACCCGGAATCAAACTGGTGGCCTCTTAGTTCCAGGGTGGACGCTCAGCTGCTGGGCTCCCCCGGCCAGCCGGGCTGAGTTGCTCTTCTTACTTCACTGGATTGCTTGGAGAATGAAATGAAAGCAGGGATTTCGTGCATGATATTGTAGTTAAGAACTCAGCTTCTAGAAACCAAGCTCTTGGTTCACATTCCAGCTCCTTCTGGAACTGATCCAAAATGCTGCGCCCTGTCTGGGGAGAAGGCCCACGTCTGCATCCAGTTCCCAAACGCGTCTGTGCGTCCACGCTGGTCAAGGGGCACGATGCTCTCAAAGGCAGATGCGGTTCACAGTCCTCTGGCGGGTCCCTCCCAACTCCTGC
>NW_005338372.1:0-858 GCF_000412655.1 Myotis brandtii | reverse complement strand
ACATTATACAAAAATGTCAACATTATACAAAAAATAATAAAATAGGTAAAGAAAATATCAATGATAGAAGCTGAATATGTACAACAAAGCAACTCTAAGAAAATCAATAAGAAAAATATTAAAAATGAAGGTTGACAATTAATGAGTCTGTTTTTATTTTTAATTTTTTGTTAGTTTATTTTGTTAATTAAGTCCCACATATGAGTGAAATCACATACTATTGTCTTTCTTTGACTGGTTATATCACTTTGCATAATGCTCTCCAGGTCCATTCCTGCTATCATAAAGATTTACTTCTTCTTTATGGATGAGTAGGGAAATATTTCTTACATAAAATGTATAAAGCATGAAACAGAAAGAGGTATAAATTAGGCTTTAAGAAAATTTAAAATTTTGCTCTTCAAAAGAGAAAATCAAAGATAAAAGAGAAAAGTATTTGCAAAATATCTGGCAAATATCTATGGGAAATATGGCAAACTCTGCAGGTAATATCAGCCACTTATGGAATACCAGAGCATCGAGCTATGAAACAGGAAACAAAAGTCTAATTGGTACAAGTCTTTTTCTTTTTTTTAAACAAAATAAAGCTTTTATTTGTGTGCTGACATTAGTAAAGTGAATTATGATTTAAATTTCACAGTATTCTTTTTACTTGTATTGTAAATATTATACTTTCCATAGCCTGTTTTAAACATTATCTATCTATATAAAAGCCTAATCGACCATCTGACCTTTCGACCATCCAACCAGTAGCTATGATGTGCAAATATCACCAGGGGGCAGATGCTCAACACAGGAGTTGCCAAGCTTTAGTGACTTGTCAGCTGCGGTTCTCAGGTGACGCACCCAGAACCAGAG
>NW_005338371.1:0-205 GCF_000412655.1 Myotis brandtii | reverse complement strand
GACCCCACCGGTGCACAATTGGGGCCAGGGAGGGGTGTGGGAAGTTGGCCAGCCAGGTAGGGATGACAGGAGGGCTCCAGGGCATGTCCAGCCCATCTCGCTCAGTCCTGATTGACTGGACCCCAGCAGCAAGCTAACCTAATGGTCGGAACGTCTGCTGCCTGATGTTCAGTGCATGTCATAGCGACTGGTCAACCAATCAACT
>NW_005338370.1:0-204 GCF_000412655.1 Myotis brandtii | reverse complement strand
GGTTTTTCAAAATGCTGACACGCCTAGCTCAAAAGTTCGCCATCACTGCCCTATGTAGATTTCTGGAGCTCTCTCTCTTTGCCTAGCTTCCTTTTCTCTGGTATTCCACTCCAAAAATTCTAACCACCTCAACATCCATGAATGCTGATCTCTGTCTCTTTATCTTAATGAGGCAGCTCTGCCCATGGCATTCTCCTCTCTGCT
>NW_005338369.1:0-237 GCF_000412655.1 Myotis brandtii | reverse complement strand
GTAATTTTTATCCTTAACATCTTAAAGGAGAATTGCAGTTGATTGCTGCTGCAGCTGCTGCTGTTCTGTGAACCACTTTGTTCGAGCAGTTCCTCTCCCACTAAGGCACACATGTGCCTGCAGTTTGGCAGGTTTCTCCTGGTTCAGGATAGTTTTTTGTCTTGTTGGAGCGAAAACAGGGCCATGCAGGGGACTAGGATTGGCCCTAGGGCAGTGGTCGGCAAACTGTGGCTCGCG
>NW_005338368.1:0-266 GCF_000412655.1 Myotis brandtii | reverse complement strand
AATATGCAAAGTATCCCCTCAGGAGTTCAACCAGGAGTTTAATCACTTGCTGACCACCAGGGGATGGCATGGAGGCATGGAACATGGCAGGCAACCAGCAGCAATGGTGGGCGCTGAGGGAGCAAGTGAAGGAGGAGGCAGGGAGGCGGGGAGGCGGGGAACCTGATTAGCCCTGATCGCTAGCCAGGTCTAGAGAACCTACCCGTGCATGAATTTCGTGCACCCAACCTCTAGTTATTAATGTTAGGATAGCTGCTGGGGACAGT
>NW_005338367.1:0-202 GCF_000412655.1 Myotis brandtii | reverse complement strand
ATATATATATATCTATAGATAGATAGATAGATAGATATATAAACTAGAGGTCTGATGCATGAAATTCGTGCAAGGGGCTCGGCCCTCGCAGCCCCTGCTTCGTCCAGAAGGTTGAGTCAGGACAGTTGTACCGCTGTTCAACCATCCAGTCTAATTAGCATATTAGCTCTTTTTTTTAAAAAAAATATTTTTATTGATTTCA
>NW_005338366.1:0-276 GCF_000412655.1 Myotis brandtii | reverse complement strand
TGCCGAATGACTGCAGTGAGGTCTCTGATGTTTGTGTTTTATAAATATGTCTTTATCGATGTTTTAGAAAGAGGGAGAGAAGATAGAAACATCGGTGTTAGAGAAAGATAGGTCGGCCGCCTCCTGCACGCCCCCTACTGGGGATGGAGCCTGCAACCCGGGCCTGTGCCCCAACGGGGAATCGAACCGGCGACCTCCATGGTGCATGGGACGATGCTCAACCTACTGAGCCACACCAGCCGGGCTCTGCTGTGTTTATGAGAGGGGTGCGGTGTG
>NW_005338365.1:0-242 GCF_000412655.1 Myotis brandtii | reverse complement strand
TCAAAAATTGCATGCTTTTATATTGTGTATCCATTAATATATTGTGTAGTTGAGGCTGGTTTTTTACTTTTGTCTTTGAAATTCTGTACCATTAATTAAAAGTGATTAATATACCATCAAAACAGTATTCTCTCTTCATACTTTCACCATTATCAGTAAACTTTATATTTTCATATATTTTCATTTTGCACATCAACAAACTTTAATTTCAATTTGAAGGATTCCCTTTAGGATTTCTTGTA
>NW_005338364.1:0-329 GCF_000412655.1 Myotis brandtii | reverse complement strand
CACCACCTTCAGAACCACCTCTGAGACCAGCCAACACCCCGGTTGTTTTCTACCTTAACTCCTTATTGCCAAACAACCATGAGCTCCCAAATTCATCAAAATTATTCCACTGAGGTGGAGGCTGCGGTCAACGCCTGGCCAACCTGCATCTGCGGGCCTCCGTACTTACCTCTCTCTGGGCTTCTAGTTCTACCGCTAGGATGTGGCCCTCCAGGGCGTGGGCCACTTCTTCCTTGAGTTGGAGAAGAAGTGCGAGGGCTCCCAGCGCCTCCTAAAGACGCAAAACCAGCGCGGGGGCCGCATTCTCTTCCAGGACGTGCTGAAGCCTC
>NW_005338363.1:0-205 GCF_000412655.1 Myotis brandtii | reverse complement strand
TCATCTTTCATCTGTTTATTTATAAGGATAGCACTTTTAAGAGTGTCCCCAAAAATATATACACACACTTTGAATAATTATAAAGGCAGTGCTTATTAAAATACATTGCATTTTCAAAATTGAGTTATTAGCTGTTAAAATGTGTATACCTTTTTTTTTGGGGGGGGTCACCCTGTATATATAGATTTCCAAGGAGTGGTAAGAA
>NW_005338362.1:0-850 GCF_000412655.1 Myotis brandtii | reverse complement strand
CAAAATTTAAGACAAAAATTATTAGATATTATGTCTATTATTATCCATGTAAAATAAACTCATAAATATAATTAATACTTGACATAATATGTAGAAAATACCTCTGTTGTGGTGGAAGGAACATAAAGTCCTAGTTGTAAAAGTAACATCAAACAACAAATGGTGGAAACTAAACCTTTTCATCTATTACATGGCATTTTTACATTAATGATTGAAAGTTGATGATTGGAATAATTGATTCCCTGTATATTCACTTAATTGAAGTATTTGCTACCATATTATTGAGATGAATATTAGATTGGCATTTTACAAAACCTCTCATTTGCAGATTATAAGCTTTTAAATTCTGTTCTCCCATCTGTCAACTTCAAGTCCATGTAGTCTATATCCTTTTTGAGTGGTGTTAACACAACTTCATTACATTGTGATATATACTATACAAATGTTAATTATGTATTTGACCTTGTTAATGACATGGCAATGTTATAATTTTGATTTTCTTTTAAAAACTATAGATAAGACAAATTATTTAAAAGGATATAGATGCAATTAGATTCAAACCCATTTTAATACATAAGCATAAAGCGTCCCTAACATGTTATTAATTTATTCAATCTATTTTTAGGGGAAAGCAATAACATTCATGATATATTGTTATTTTTTTAATTTCACATATTATCATTCTTATCTGATACTTAAAGAAAACTAATATAACATGATATTTTTCAAGGTACATAAAAATAATTTTATGTTTTACTAAGCAAAATTTAATCTCAATGTATTCTTTTTTTGTGAAAGATGATAGTAACCATAATACTTTAAAATCAATTATTATCAGAGTTTTATCTTT
>NW_005338361.1:0-246 GCF_000412655.1 Myotis brandtii | reverse complement strand
TACAAAAACCCCTACAACCCTTGCAAGTCCAATGTAGATCTCTATCCTCCACAAAGCCTTCCAGCCCACACTTTTGATCTCCTTTGTGTCATTATTGCACAGATTCTGCATGTTTCTTACCTGTTTTTGTTCTCTACCTAGAACATAAGCACTTCCAAATCTTGGACTCTATCTTTGGTAAATACCTTGTATAGTCACACAAGAGGCCTAGTGCATGAATTTGTGTACACTGAAAGGAAATTAATT
>NW_005338360.1:0-815 GCF_000412655.1 Myotis brandtii | reverse complement strand
ACAGCTTTTTTATCCACTCATCGACTATGGATAGTTGCGCTGCTGTCAAGTCTTGGCTATCCTAAATAATGCTGCAATGAACATTGGGTACATATATTCCTTCAAATCAGTGTTTAATAATATGTATTTTTTAAGTGTCAGGGATTTCCATGTTCCATGTCATCCCAATGCAGCTGGAACATCTGCTAAGCCCTTATGTCCCTATAGAGCCAGGCAGAGAAAGAAGGAAAAATGGCTTCACTGGGCTGAGTTTTGTGAGAGCATGAGCAACCTGTGGCAAAAACAGAACGTGACAATGACAAGGATGGAGAGTCAAAACTCTTGCATACTGACAAAGGAGCATTTTCACTGACAACTGAGAGGTACGAGTTCCTTAACTCTCCCATCTAAAGCAGAACCAAGAGAGAATGTAAAATCATTTGTCCCCTCAATCTGAACATGGAACCAGAAATACAGAGGCCCAACTGCTGTAAACCAGGGTCTCTCATAGGAGATGTAACAGACAGAGAAGGAATGACACAGAGAGACAGAGAGCCTGAGGGGGCCCAAAGAGAGAGATGAGACAGAGAAGGTATGATTCATGGAAGGCAAAGGAGAGAAAGAGATGGGGAGACAGAGATGCAAGCGGTCCAGAGTGAAGGAAAAAGAAAAGTGGTCAAAGGAAATCAAAGGCAGAATGAAAGTTAGAGAAAAGGCACTTGATGTGCAGGCCAAGGGGAACCTAAAGGAAAGTAAAAATAATGGGAATCAAAGGGAAAAGGGAAAGTGGAATGGATGAATGATTGATGGGCTGCAGAGACACTGAGAACCTGATG
>NW_005338359.1:0-233 GCF_000412655.1 Myotis brandtii | reverse complement strand
ATCATTGTTTCTCTCTCATCATTGATGTTTCTCTCTCATCCTACCTCTCTCTCTAAAATCAATAAAAGCATATTTTAAAAAATAAAGTAACTGATAAATATGTATTTATTGCCATTTTATTATTTATATTTTTGATCTGATTTTTCATTCTTCTTTAAGAAGACCCTTTAATGTTTCTTGTAGTATTGGTTTGGTGGTGATGAACTTCAGCTTTTCTTATCGGGGAAGGTTTT
>NW_005338358.1:0-555 GCF_000412655.1 Myotis brandtii | reverse complement strand
ACAGTCACCTAATTTATTTGTATGTTGTCAACACTTGTATGGGTCACAGGGGACCAAGCACACACCAGGGCAGTTATTCACTGAGTCAACAAGGGGTCGTTCCCAATTCTGTAGATCTTATGCTAAGTTCTCTAGTGAGAATGAGAGAAAGACATGAGGCTTCTACTTGGAAGCCAAGCTGATAGAACACCAGCTAGAGGCAGGCCCCATACAGAAAAGGTTCAGGGCAGGTGTTTGGACCATTCAGTTGGGCCAATAGGGCATCTCTCTTTCTCTGAGGCAATGGGTCACCTATGGTGTCAAGGGCAAAGACCTTAGCAGGAACCCAAGGCACACCTTGGTCCAACCCTATTTTGTTTTTCAATCTTATCTCTTCAGGAAAGCAAGGTCACTGCTGTCATTAGGTGGCAATAGGGGGACTGGGATGGTGTCTAGGAACAGGGGTGACCATAGCAGGTATGTGGCTCTTTCCCCTCAATGAATATCCCCATTAAAAAGAAAATGAACAAAAATTTATGACCCGCTGAAACCGGTTTGGCTCAGTGGATAGAGCGT
>NW_005338357.1:0-878 GCF_000412655.1 Myotis brandtii | reverse complement strand
TCCCTTCTCTGAAATCAATAAAAATATTTTTAAAAATCACGATTTCAGCTCTAGATTCTGTAGGGAATGGTAGTTGCTTGTGCTTAGAAGGATTTTTGGCATTTTTCTCCTGTTCCTTCCATTTCTTAGAGCTTGCCTTTCTGGAATATTTCTTATATAATCTAGACTAATTTCCATTCTTCTGGCTCTTCAAAATCTCTAAGGGGTTTTATGCAACTTTGTTTCCCCTTCTTTTTCTCCATCTCTCATTGAAATCATGACAAATATCACCGACCAGACACTCTCATTCTCACATTAATAGTACATTTGGGCCATGCGGCAATCAGGACCTTTATTTTCCAGGATTCTTTGCATTCTGTATTTGTGAGCAAGAATATTTCCATTCCTTTGTCACTGGGTGTCATAAAGCTCTAAGCTATTACATTTTAAGGTATTTATTATTATTATTTTTATAGGACAGAAAGGCCTCTAACCTACATAAAGAGAAAAAGGAAAAACACACACAACTAAATGAAAGTGAATGCACGTAGACTTAGCACACTACTTCTGAAAGGGAACTGTTTCTGTCACCTCAGCCAGCTGTATTTTTCCATAGAGCCAAAACTATTGTGGAAAGCTCATGTGGTTTTGGAGGTGGATGTTTAGAAGAATAACCAGGTACAACTCGACAATTCTACACTTTTAAAGGAGCTCTTACATTTCTGTTTTAAATAAGTTGATAGAGTATATATTTCTCTGACCATTGGCAAAACTATTTAGACAAACCTTCTTTCTGTTAGAAGATTATAAATTCATTATGTGTTCACCAAATATTGAAACCTTAAGATTTATTCTCTCTCAGTGCTAGACGTGTGTGTGTGTGTGTGTGTGTGTGTGTG
>NW_005338356.1:0-1149 GCF_000412655.1 Myotis brandtii | reverse complement strand
ACAACATTGGGTCTTTCCATCTCTAAAACAGTCATTCAGAATCAGCATATGCCCCTTCGAATTCACATCTTGACAACAGAATTAGGCTATTATGAAAATTCCTCATCAGGAACCTTGACGAGAGCCCTTGTGTGTCTGCCTGCCTGCCTGCCTCTCTGTCTGTCTGTCCGTTTGTGGTGCTGACATAAATCCAGGTGCAAAGACCTGGGCCTGCTTCCACACCAGGGGAGCCAAGTCCAACTGCAGGACCAAGGTTGGCATAGCTCATGGTCTCTGATACACGTCCCTCTCACCCAGGATCGCATGACACTCACTGGGCACTGACACAACAACAGCACCTTTGCAGGCTGTGCAACAAACAGGGGATCCAGTCACTGCCTCCCAGCTCACCTGCTCTTAAAGACAAACATCTCCTCCTTTTGACAATGTCCCCTGAGCCACATGGTCACCCTCTCTACTCTGTTGGGTGCTTCAGCATTCCCCACAGCTGTCTTACAGCTCATCCCAGCCTCACAATTCTTCAGACCAGCTGCTTCTGTACAAGGTTTATTGTTATAGGGGAAAGGAAATTGCATCAATGATCACATGGAACACTCATACAAAGGGAGTCATTTAAAAAAGGATGGCATTTCCATGGGAACAATGGGAACCTCTTTCCCTACAATAATTGAGGGTTTCAGTGGGTGACCTCAAACTCTCAGAACCAACCATTGAGCCACACCTTCACACTCCCCTTTTCCCACATCAACCCAATCCTGACACAACACCTCAGGACCAGGGAAAATCTGCCAGTGGGATATTGTTTTCTGTGGGTCTCAGCTGACTCGGGAGGAGCCATCCCAGAATCTTGGAGCTGATGATGCCCAAGCAGGGGCCCTGTGCACACTGGGAGGTGGGCTCTCTCGCCCAGATCAGGAGGGGCAACCCCCCACCCCCAGCCTCGCATTGAAACACCACACATTTCCAAGTGGCTCAGCACCTCTGGTCAGCATCTCTCAGGGGGTGAAGGAAAGCTTTGCACAATCAAGTCCTCATTCACATTAAAAATGTTTGTGTCCCCGTGCCCAAACCTCCACATACAGGAAGGTTCTGGTTGGAATAGTCACGCCTTAATTTGTTGAATACATCTTTTCCAGGTTGCAATGATTA
>NW_005338355.1:0-276 GCF_000412655.1 Myotis brandtii | reverse complement strand
TGTTTATTTTTTAATGGACAACTTTTTAAAACACTCTCTAGCATACTTCAAAAGAGCACCGAACAACTTAAATGACTTCTGTACTGGTCACCCCAGTCCCGGTTCCACACCCAGCCCCAGGAGGAGAGAGCTCGGGTTGCAGGCGCCAGGCAGACATGGCACATGGGACTTTCCTCTCCTGCATTCACCCTGTTACCTGAGCCACTTGGCTGGTATATGGACTCATAGGATAAAAGACAGTCCTTACATTTATTTGAATGAGTGGTAAACTTAAGA
>NW_005338354.1:0-990 GCF_000412655.1 Myotis brandtii | reverse complement strand
GAAAGTACCATTGGTTGACTGATCCAACACCCAATCCCAATTCTTTTCTCTTTTCCTTCTTCTTGTACAAAGGCTGAAAAGAAACTACTCCAATTCCCAGTCCCCCTAGAAGCTTAGACTAGCTGTGCGACACAGTTCTGGCCAATTAGATATAAGTAGAAGTCTGCTGGAATTGAGTCTTTCCTTCCTCCCTCCTTCATATTTAAATGAGAATGTTGTGGAGGAGCCCTATCATTTAGTCCCACTATCATCTAGTCCCAGGACTCTAGATTTCTGGTTACATGACACAATTAAATCTCTGTTTAAGCTACCATCGGCAGGGTGTTCTCTTATGGCCAAAGGCTTCCCTAACTGATAGAGAATTCTGTACAATGAGATCAATGAGCAAGTTCAGACTATTCAGCTGACAATAGTTTGTCACCTAGAAATACTGTGTCTGCGTCTGTGCATAGGCAGAGAGGAGGAGCAGCCTGATCCAGGAGATCCTGTAGATAGCCTTCAAATTTCCTAACGTGATTCTTGGGCCTTAACCTTAGTCACTCAGTTGCCAGTGCTATTAGCCATGCAGCCAAAATTCATGACTTCTTAAACTTCAAATTCTGATGGGGACTTAAATATGGGTGTGTCACCATATGCCTTCCACCAGTGGGTTCCTAGGACAGGCAATAACTGCAGGATATATACAAAGAGGGGGAAGGAAGGGATGGGGAAGGTTTTGTCCTGTACCCATGGGTTATCCATCCACTGGGAAGAGGTATTCCTGCAGAGGATGTGAGCAGGGACATGTGAAGAGTTGAGGCTCTACCAGGTTAGTTTATAACACTGCTTACAACCTCTGGCAGCTATGATAATTGCCGCCAGCCCTGGCCTGGTCACCGTGATAGCCATCTCCGGACATTTGGCCTCAGTCCCTGACTTCAATCCTTAGAGGGTAGATCCTGTCATCTTTCCCAAGTACCTGGCCTCTTGGGGATTGAGTCTACCTTCCCA
>NW_005338353.1:0-883 GCF_000412655.1 Myotis brandtii | reverse complement strand
CTCTAGCGTGATCCCAGGTGCAAACGCAGAAGATGACTCAGACTGACAGCATTTCATTCCTTGGTAAAGACCACTTACGAAGTGCCTTTAATCACTGATGTGTAGGTTTCACTTGCTGCTTGCTGCAAACTGTCTGACTGCTGGGTTTGACAGCTCCTGGCATTCTGCAAACAGTTGCAATAACAGCGGTGACACTGTCATTCGCAAATGAGGCCCATGCAGGACCAGCAAAGCGACTGACACACTCTAAGTAATCTGATAAGGAAATGGCACGCTGTACGAAAAACAAGATTGCAATGAGATCACTGGCTCTGTAGGAGAGGTGGGCTCCTAGACAGAGGAAAGGACTGCTAAAATTTATTATTTTAAATCATGTAGACAGCATTTCCCCAAGGTTTCTGAAATATTGTCTCTGGAGAACCTGGAGATACTCAACCTTTTCCTGTTGCTGCTGTAGCCCATTCTCACTGCTGACTACAAGATTTTCACATTGTGTTGTTTCTCCAATGAGAGTTTGAGCTTTTAGAAAGCAAGACTTCCTCCGATATGTCTTTCAGTCAAATAATCAGTGATTGCCAAGGCTGGTGTCTATTTCCACTGTCTAGCATAGTGTTTTATATATATCATGTGATTAGTACATCTCTGACTACACTGCTACTCTCCATCCTTTCTTTAGATCATTAAGCTTTTAAATGTTGTATACAGCCCAACCAGTGTGGATCAATGGTTGAGTGTCAACCTATGAACCAGGAGGTCATGGTTCAATTCTTGATCAGGGCACATGCCCAGTTTTCAGGCTGGATCCCCAGTACGGGGTGTGCAGAAGGCAGCAGATCAGTGATTCTTTCTTACCATTGATGTTTCTATCTCTCTCTCTCCCTCT
>NW_005338352.1:0-277 GCF_000412655.1 Myotis brandtii | reverse complement strand
CAACAATAAATATCAATAAAAAACTAATAAATTAAACTTTATAGAATAAAAACAACTTTAAAATGACAATGTTGCCCTAGCCAGTTTTTCTCAGTGGATAAAGCATTGGCCCACAGACTGAAGCATCCAGGGTTTGATTCTGGTCAAGGGCATGTGCCTGGGTTGCAGGCTTGATCTCCTTCATGGCCCTGGTTGGGGCAAGTGGGGGAGGCAACCAATTGATGTGTCTTTCTTCCTTCTTTACACTCTCTCTAAAAATCAATGGAAAAATATCCTT
>NW_005338351.1:0-249 GCF_000412655.1 Myotis brandtii | reverse complement strand
TATAATAATAAAAGTATTATATGCTAATTAGACTGGACACCCTTCTGGACGTCCTTCCGTAGGCAGCCAGGGCTGTGAGGGAAGCCCAGGTCTCAGGTGCCAGAGTGAAGCTGGTGCCGACAGCCAGGGGAAGGAAGGCCTACTCTTGCAGAACTTTCGTGCATTGGGCCTCTGATTCTTTCAATAATAAAGAATTATTAAAAAATAAAAATAAAAAGCCATATAGTGAATCAAGTCCACAGAGGGGAG
>NW_005338350.1:0-354 GCF_000412655.1 Myotis brandtii | reverse complement strand
TGTGGGCTCTTAGAAATAGAAATGGAAACTGTAGCTCATTTCCCCCAATTCTTAAAGACATTGAATCTCAAGAAGTCACACAACAGATATGGGGGGAAGGCAATCAAGAAGTAGCCAGAACAGAGAAAGACAAGTACCAAATGGTTTTACTTATATGTGGAAGTTAATGAGCAAAATAAGTGAACAAACAAAATAGAAACAGACTCATAGGTACAGAGGACAGACTGACAGCTGTCAGAGGGGAGAGGGGGAAGGGGGCTGGGTAAAAAAGGTGAAGGGATTCCAGGGGTGGGGAATGTCTGGCCCACGGGCCCTAGAAGGCCCTCAAAATCATTTGGTCTGGCCCTGCTAAGG
>NW_005338349.1:0-257 GCF_000412655.1 Myotis brandtii | reverse complement strand
TATTCCAAAAATTTCAAGAGGAAGGAGCACTTCCAAGCTCAGTCTATGAAACCAGCATCACCCTAATCCCAAAACCAGATAAAGACAACACAAAGATAGAGAATTACAGGCCAACATCCTTCATGAACATAGATGCCCAAATCCTCAACAAAATTCTAGTAAATCGAATCCAGCATTACATCAGAAAGATCGTATACCATGACTAAATAGGATTTATCCCGGGTCTGCAAGGATGGTACAATATCTGCAAATCAATA
>NW_005338348.1:0-1579 GCF_000412655.1 Myotis brandtii | reverse complement strand
TTTCTTGGATTCAGAGAGTTACTTTCTAGGATTTCCTCCAAGCTGTTGAGATTTCTTGATTTCCATGGGGAAATCTAGCTACAGCCTTCCTCACCATCACATTTTCCCTCAGAACTGCCATATACAAAGCCATATATAGGCAGCACCTGGGTCAGACATAATTTAAGAGAAAGATGCCAGATAAAGGCTAAGAAGAGTAGAAACCACATATTAGCTGGTTAGTAGCATGGGAACTGGAGGGGCAGAGGCCATGTGATGTGATAACCTAAGGGTCCGGGAAACAACATCCTTTTGCTGGGCTCTCTACTTGCTGTGTGACTTGGGGCCAGCCATTTAATTCAGGGCTCTCTGCTCCCTCATCTTTTAAAGGAGAATGTTGGATCAACTAATGTCTAAAGTTCTTTTCACTTATGAAGCCATGATCCTTAGCCATGAGCACTAAGACCCAAGAATAGACTCTTTCCTTCCCTCCTCTGGAGATTATTTCCATAATCCAAGAGGAATAGCCCTCCTGGATGCTATTCTGCTGAGTCCAGTTCCCTATCTGGAGAGTACTGGAGGATGCTGCTGATGTGAAGCGTGTGGAGACCATTGTTCCTGGGACCAGATCTCCCCCAACCCCTCCTGGGCCATAGCTGGTACTAGATTTTGATAAAATTGTCCTGCTGCTCGGGGACGGTTCCTCAAAGACAATCGGAAGCCCAAGAGCCAGGGACTGGATGAGAGACACAGGGCACGAGAGAATAATTTCCTCTCGGTCTCCAAGGAGGACATGCACGGGGCCTGAACAACAAGAACAGAGCCTGCCAATGCTGTTTCCAGGGGCGGTGGAGGAAGGTGGGGAATTCGGGAGAAAATGGATGGAACTATAGTGGCTCTTGGTGTCCCTCACAATCTCTGTTCTGTGAACCCACTCCTCTACCAGGCAGATCTCTTCAGGTGACAACAGTGGTTGCCGGCTCAGAAGGAGATAAGACCAAGGCCAAACAACAAGGCCAAGGCTCTGCTTCTCAAGAACTGCCCCCAGGCTGTGTCACCCCAGCTCCAGTGGATGAAGGATCATCAGTTGCCACCAGGGCAACCAATTGCTTTCTCCTCCGTCATCCTGGACTCATGATGACAGAGACATGTCCCAGCCAAACAGGTAATAATTGCAATTAGCAAAGATCCCCAGGGAGTGAATTCCTAGCATGTTTTTCTTCAGAAATGACTGTATCATTAGGATACAGTGGCCTTGCATATGTGATTCTTCTCAGGTGCAGGATGTAGCTAGGTATGTCCTCCATTGGCTGAGATGGTGATTGGAAATGCCTGGGATGGCAGGAGACCCACTCTGCCATCCGTCACAGCCCGAAGGAGTAACTGTATAGATGTCACCGGGAAATGGGGATGGACTGGCTCTGTGTGAACCTAGGCCCAGAGCCTCAGGAAAATGGTCTGAAACGAAGGAAATGGACTCAAATTCTTCTGAGAACCCCTACTGTTCCCAGACTTGCCTCCCAGGTTTCAGAACCTGAAAATCTCACTCCTGACCCCAGACTGTTGCTGCTGCTGCTGTAGGGGGTGGGGGTGGGTGGTG
>NW_005338347.1:0-287 GCF_000412655.1 Myotis brandtii | reverse complement strand
AATTGACTGAGGGAATTTTCATATATAAAGCACAAAAAGGAACATTTGGAATAAGTCACATTTAGAGTATATAACCTGTTTTTCACAGTGAATATTAAGATAATAAATCTAGCCCTGGATGGGTGCTCAGTGGTTAGAGTGTCTGCCCACAGGCCAAAGGGTCTCAGGTTCAATTCCCGGTCAAGGGCACGTGGTACTTTGGTTGCAGGTGGATCCACGGCCTGGGCCAGGGAGCATTCAGGAGGCAATTAATCAATGTGTCTCTCTTACTTTGATGTTTCTCTCTC
>NW_005338346.1:0-649 GCF_000412655.1 Myotis brandtii | reverse complement strand
TTCATGCAAGATTTGCAATTGAATTGAATTGCAAATCATGGGTGAATTTGGGGACACCCTATATGCATATATTTTATTTTTCTTAAAAAAAGAACTCTTTCTTCTAGACAGGTGGCACCCAGATGGCCTAGCCCCTCCTACATCCATTTTTAACATCGGCTTCCGCAGCAGAAATTAACGACCCAGCGATTGAAGTTAACGAGGGTCCTATTTATAGGCAACAGCGTGAGCTGGACCGTGTGTGTGTGTGGGGGGGGGGTGACCTCACTCATTAAACACGCACACGTCCTCCCAACTCGGGGGTCTCGGGCGGGGCGTATGGTGTGGAGGGGGGCAGGGTGCCCTCTGGGATCTGCCCTGAGGATTTCCTGTCTTCCATGTGGCTGGTCCGGCCTTAACGGCCTGTGACGAGCCCCCTGTATTGACTGGACATAGAGAAAAACACCTCATTGAGCCCCATCTAAATCGCTGGGGCCGCAGAGCCCTGGCTGGTGTGGCTCAGTGGACAGAGCCTCAGCCTGGGGACTGAAGGGTCCTGGGTTCGATTCCTGTTACAGGCACCTGCCCGGGTTGCAGGTTTGATCCCTGGCCCTGGTGGGGGCATGTATGGAGGCACCCTCTCCAATCTGGGACCGCTGGCTCCTAACCG
>NW_005338345.1:0-257 GCF_000412655.1 Myotis brandtii | reverse complement strand
AACTCTGACATTGATTTTGTAGATTATCCCAATAGAACTGCGCAGTGCATCTGTGGCAAGAGCTGTAAAAATAAAGCAACCACAAAGAGCATTTCTGAGTCAGAATATCACTTACAAAATACTTCTCTGGCTGCAAGAGGACACTGCTGTTCGCAGCCATCAAGACCAAGGGGAAAGGTATCTCCAGGGTGTTTGGGCTGGTGTGAAGCTTTTCACAGAATATGGATAGTAAATGCACAAAAGGAAGATGTTTTCAG
>NW_005338344.1:0-650 GCF_000412655.1 Myotis brandtii | reverse complement strand
TCTTTCCTTTTCACATTCCATCTTCAAACACTGCCTTCTGGGAGCCTGCGCGTTCTACGCAGATTAGACCAGAATCGCAGGCTCTGGTCTCCCCCACCCTCCTCGCCCGCCCCCCGAGTTCGCCCCGTGGTTCCCCACGCTCTGGCTTCCGTCCGACCTTGATCATTGTAAATAAATGCTCATCCCACGGTTTCCTTTTCACTTCAGTTGCTTCTCCACCGAATCCCCACGGAGAGGATCAGGATTTTAGCCTCTCCGCTGCGCCCCGGCACCCGCTCAGCAGCAACAGAGCACAGACAGGCGCCCGCCCCCCCGCAACCGCTCCCCACAGCACCGTTTGTGTGAGATCAATATTGGGCATTTACATAATTATGTAATTATTATTCACAGCTGAGCCACAGCCTGGCTCTGTGATTGCATTTCCCTTCCTGATCACCTTTGGGTTTTCCCTGGGATGAGGAACTGCCCGCGTTTTAATTTGCTGGGGTTGCGTGCACCTCTCGCGAATGTGTCCCCAAACTGTCAGCCAGAGTCATAAACTTACTTGTATTTTGTTCAAAAATCCCAGGGAGGCTAACAGCTCCAGTTTTATCTTTCCGGGCCCCACCCCCCTGGAGTCTTCTTCCTGCTCCTCCATCGTTGCTTCGCTC
>NW_005338343.1:0-202 GCF_000412655.1 Myotis brandtii | reverse complement strand
GCTCCACCATCCTGCCATGGTCCCACTCTCGTCGGGGTCCATCGAGGCCGGCAGTGCCTCCACTGCTGCCCGCTGCCAGCGCAGCATTGCCAATGCCCATCATGTTCTGTGCTGCCCCCTGCTAGTCATTGCATGTCATAGCGAGCGGTCGAACTGCCAGTCTTTGGTTGAGGGGAAAATTTGCATACTAGGCTTTTATTAT
>NW_005338342.1:0-473 GCF_000412655.1 Myotis brandtii | reverse complement strand
CTTACTTGTTAAGATCTACATTACCTCTAGATTTGTAACTTTCTATTCAGTGATTACATTTGGTATTATGAGGTCACGCTAACAAGGTTTTCATGGGTAGTCTTTCTACTGTGGGTTCCTTATCTCATGATAATCCCTGTGATTTCTGGTTTTATTAATCAAATATTATTATCTCCAATGTTAATGTTTCCACTGGAAATCCAATTCTAATGTCACATTCACATGAAAAATGTACTTACAAATCACAACACTTCTTTAGAATGAGCCCTTTCCTAGTCCTTCTGCTATGGACTGAATGATTGTATTCCCTGCTCCCTCACCCCCCAATTTATGTGTTTAAATCCTAATCCCCAATATGATGGTATATGGAGATGGGGTCTTTGGAAGGTAATTAAGTCTTTAGGTTGGAACCTTCATGGTGGGATTAGTGTCTTACAGAAAGAGACAGGAAGAGAGCTTGCCTTGCCTTTCTC
>NW_005338341.1:0-279 GCF_000412655.1 Myotis brandtii | reverse complement strand
TTTTTTTATTAAAAAAGTGTTTTTGGAATTTTTAAATCTATAAACCCTGCCTTCATTTCAGTACAATACAGGGTAGGGCAAAGTAGGTTTACAGTTGTGAGTATACAAAACAGAATTTATACTTGTATTAGTATTTATTATTATATTATTTTCCATAAGAACAACTGTAAACCTACTTTTGTACCACCCTGTAAACTGTAACTTAGGGACCTGAATCGTTTGTTAAGCACATATATGCCCCGAAATATATTGGTTATAGTAAGTACTGAAATAATCATA
>NW_005338340.1:0-519 GCF_000412655.1 Myotis brandtii | reverse complement strand
ACCAAGGCGGGGCACTGGTTGCTGTCATCGGGGTGAGACTCTGGTTGTTACTGAAAATTCTTTGCTCTCGCACTTCCTGGTCCTGTTGGCGCTTGCGCCTGCTGCCGGCGCCAGCCCAGCTCGCACCTGCTGCTGGTGCCAGAGCTGCTGCTCACACCCGCTGCCAATGCCTGGTGCCAGCCGAAATTGCCCCTCAGGGCCTCTTCATCCCCCTCCCCGCTTCTGAGGGGTGATCGAGGCCAGCAGCCACCTCTCACACCTGCTGCCGGCGACAGCCCTGCACACACCTGCTGCCAGCGCCCGGCACTGCCCCCAATTGCTCAGCACCATCAGCGGGTGTGAGTGGCGGCTCCCGGCCCCAATCACCCCTTAGGACTTCTCTACCTCCCCTGCTCCTGAGGGGTGATTGGGGCAGCAGCCATCGCTCGCACCGACTGATGGCACTGGCCTCAATAGCTCCATGCAGTCAGCGGGTGCAAGCGGGGCCGCCGCTGTCAGTGCGTGGGAGCGGCAGTGGGA
>NW_005338339.1:0-299 GCF_000412655.1 Myotis brandtii | reverse complement strand
GGGGAGAGATAGAAAGAAACATCAATGTGAGAGAGACTCATAGACTGGTTTCCTCCCCGACCGAGGCCGGGGGTCCAGCCTGCAACCCAGGTGCAGGCCCCTGACCGGAATCGAACCCGAGACCCTTCAGCCCCGAGGGCCGAGGCCCATCTGCTGAGCCAAACCAGCCAGGGCGGAAACACAAGATTTAAAAGCAGAGAAGCAGCAAACGCCTCAGCCTCACAAAAGAAATGAGGCACCCAATACAAAGTGTTGACGTCCCGGGCTAAACACACACAGTTTTGTAGCCATCGAGGCTT
>NW_005338338.1:0-253 GCF_000412655.1 Myotis brandtii | reverse complement strand
TGTGTGCATGTGTGCTGACTCAACCTATTGAATTTATTAGTTATTTTTTTTATTTTTAAAATTTAAATTTATTTATTTATTTGGATGACACTGGTTCACAAAATCAAACCGATTTTTAGTGTACAGTTCAACACAGCAGCATTTGCACACTGCATCGTGTACCCTTCACCCCATGCAAAGTCTCTTTCTGTCTCCATTTTCCCCCATTTGCCCACCTCCACCTACCCCACACACCCTTTTACTTTGGGTTTCA
>NW_005338337.1:0-270 GCF_000412655.1 Myotis brandtii | reverse complement strand
AAAATTCATGCACTTGGAGGTTCCTCAACCTGGCCTGTGCCTCTTGCAGTCCAGGACTCCCTGGGGGATGTCCACCTGCCAGCTTAGGCCCGCTCTCCAGGGGAAGTGGGTCTAAGCCGTCAGTCGGATGGCCTTAGCGCTGCTGAGGAGGTGGGAGAGGCTCCCGCCACCAGCACTGCGCTAGCAGCCTTGAGACCGGCTTGTGGCTGAGTGGAGCTCCACCTGTGGGAGCTCACTAACCATCAGGGGGCAGCTCCTACATTGAGCATC
>NW_005338336.1:0-505 GCF_000412655.1 Myotis brandtii | reverse complement strand
GCCGGAACCCTGGCCTTCTCTCCCCCCCACCCCGCCCCGTCTTAAACTCACTCCCAGCTGTGATGAGATGCTCTTAGGAAACACAGGGCGGAGGACACGGCTGCTCCTGCTCCGAGTGCCTGGCTTTTTACGACGACGCAGTGAAATGGGCCTGAAAAGGCGCTTCTGGCTGTGAGGCGGGTAACGAGCTCCAGATGTGCTGACGGAGCCACTCGGACCGGTCACCCGCCAAACGAGGAGCCAAATTAAAAACGTCCTGGTCGCCCGGACGAACACCAGGAAGGGAACTCTCCCAATGACGGAGCAGATCCGTCTCCAAGACACTCAGCCCGAACAGTTCCCCGGAACTCAGAACGGGAAGGGCCGTGAGCAGGAACTCTGCTGCTCGCAGACAGAAGAGCCCCAGCACGGAGCGTTCACAGACGATGCGAGCAGCACTTACTTTTTTTTTTTTTTGAAAGAACTACCACAGCCCTGGCCGGTGTGGCTCAGTGGACAGAGCGTC
>NW_005338335.1:0-810 GCF_000412655.1 Myotis brandtii | reverse complement strand
GAAACACATGGAAATGCTTTTCATCTAGAAGGCATCAAATGCATGCGGGCTGAATTGTATTTATACCAAAAAGGAACCGGCTTTCATGGTGAGAGCACAATGGACCAAGTCAGAGGGAGTCTTGTGGACAAGCATATGTGATGTGCAGACTACCTGTGGGGGAAGTGCAAACAAGCCTGTAGGAGTTGAGGGTGTGGTCATGAGCAAGGCCTCCAGGGACCTCACAATGGCCTTGAGTCATTGATGGACACAGAAAGGCTCTGCCTCCATGACATGGACAGTGCTGTTCAGGGGCACAGGTTCAAAAGCTGCCCAGAAAATTGTGTCAATATTGACAGGGGAAGCCTGGGTCAGAAACACAGTGTGGGCCACAGCAAAGATGCAAAGCAGGTGAGGATGCACTCTGAGCTGCCATGAATAACTCACATCTTTCATATGCTGACTCTAACATCTGCACCACCCAATGAACACACTAGCTTTGATTAAGGGGTAGGGACACATGGAAGCTCAAGGGGGCACAGGGAGGATTTGAGGAGATGACTCCTGTGTCCGGCCTGGCATAGTACGTGTCTTTGGTGAGCTGGCAACTGACATTAATTTGGATTTGAAGACTCTGTGTTGTGATTGTTTGCTCCAGGGAATATTGCAACAAAAAGCATCCTGGTCCCCTTAGGGGAATGTCCTTACCTCCTTCCATAAACCATTAATTTCTTGCTCCAGTGCTGGTGTTTGGGGTCCCAGGCCACCAGATTCAGCAACCAGAGGGTCATCATAGCTAGATACCAGATTTCTGGAATGTTTTCCCATTGA
>NW_005338334.1:0-235 GCF_000412655.1 Myotis brandtii | reverse complement strand
AAACCCTAATATGCAAATCAACTGAATGGCAGAACGAATGGCAGAAAGATTGGTCACTATGCTGTGCACTGACCACCAGGGGGCAGATGCTCAACCCAGGAGCTGCCCCCAGCCCACAGGCCCTGACCAGCAGCAGCAGCGGGGGCAGGGCTGGCGAGCGGGTGGCACCAGGCCAGCCAAGGTGGGTGCAAGCAGAGTCCCCGATCACCCTGCTGGTCACCCCACAGATTGGCCC
>NW_005338333.1:0-496 GCF_000412655.1 Myotis brandtii | reverse complement strand
AAAAAAGTCCCCTAAAACAAGTGCAGAAAATACAAATGAAAGCCCTAAATGCACTTTTGAGTAAGATGAATTTTCACTCCCTTAAAAAAAAGAAGAGTTCAGCTTTCTCAAAGGATGAAAATTAAGAGTAGTTCTCACAGTGGCTGGCTCGCTGGGATGATGGCAGAGAATCACTGCCAGCTTCCACAGCCGCCCAGATGGTTTGGGGAGGGTTGGGGGGCCCACGCTTATCCAAGCAGGTCCTTCTCAACTTTGGCAGCATGTACTTTCTCCCCACCCGGCAGACGCTGTGCTGGGATCCGCAGTCTTTCCTGTACCTTCGTGCCAGGCCGAACCCGACCTGGACGAAGGATGAAACAGGTGCCTATTTAATCAACAACGATCCCACCTGTTCGTACCCATGCTGATGACCCGAGACATGGAAAGCTGATCGTTAACAAAGACCTTGCAGAGCAGGCGTGTTGGAGGAAGCGGGATTTTACAATCTGGCCTCACT
>NW_005338332.1:0-346 GCF_000412655.1 Myotis brandtii | reverse complement strand
TCTATCCACTGAGCCAAACCGGTTTCGGCAAAAAATTATTTAAAAAAAAACATTAAAAAATAACTGTAGTGGCCTCACCAGATTGCTGCGAGAAGCAAACACAATGGAGAAGGAGCTTAGCGCAATAGCAGCCACCAAGCAAATGGCCATCAGCATGCCCTATCATTGTTATTTACCCACCTGGTGAGGTGCTGCCTCCCTCCCCACCCTGCACAGAACAAGTAGAAAAATCGAGGGGACAATCTTCGCAGAGGAGGAGGGACGCTGACAGCCACAGGCCGGAAGTCTCTGCTGCGGGAGAGAAAACCTTGCCCTCCCTGTGCCTACGTGAGCAGAAGGCTGGTCT
>NW_005338331.1:0-256 GCF_000412655.1 Myotis brandtii | reverse complement strand
TTTAAAGGGCCAGAAGGTTGAGAACCACTGAGCTGGGTGAATGTAGCACTGGTTCAGGTGAGAGACGATGGAGGCCTGGGCTAGATGATGAAGATGAAGATGAAGAGAAATTCCAGGCATATTTTGGGGGTAGAATTGGCAGGACATGGGGATGGATTGGATTAGATCAGTGATTTTCAACATATTTTTTTAAGGTTTCTTTTTAAAAAATTTTTTTTTAAAAGGAGGGAGAGAGAGAGAGAGAGAGAGAGAGAGA
>NW_005338330.1:0-898 GCF_000412655.1 Myotis brandtii | reverse complement strand
TGTTTCCACAGCCCATGCTACTTTGTTCTCCATCACACTGAGGCCTCTGTCTCCTTCTGGAGGCTGTCAGATCCTTCAGAGTAGATTTGTCTTGTTATCATTGGTAAATTGCCTAAGTGTTTACTAGATGTGACTGGATGATTACATGAATATAGAATGTTTAATTCTCTTTACATGCGGGATTTATTACATACTTCATGATTTTTTCACTTCTTCTTTCCTCTCCTTGCCCCCTTATGGCCATTTTCTTTATCACTAGGAGCTGGAACGAGGTGAGAATTTAATGGCACCAAGCATCTGGTGAACCAGAAGAAAGCAATCAAACTGATAGAAAACAGAACTTGATATGGCTCAGGGGAAAGAATTCTGAACTGGAAGGCAGGAGGCCTGGGTTCTAGTCCTAGCTCTGTTGCTAACTCTTTCATCCATCCATTCAACAACACATGTCAAGCACTGCCATGTTCAGGCACTAAGTCCTGCAGATGTAGTGGTGAAGAAAGACAATGCCTTAGCTCTTGTGGGGCTTACCTTCCAGGGGAGAGTCAGATACAGAGACAGGAAAATATACATGAGAGCATAGGGTGACATGCTAGGGAGTGACTGGGTGGCTACTTTAGTTGGGTGGTTAGCAAGGGGCCTATTTGAGTACTTACTTCTAGGCTGAGATGTGAATGATAAAAAGAAACCAGTCACTCAAGGATCATGGGGAACAGCATTCCAGAAACAAGTGCCAGTTCTAAGACTTTATTTGAATTGTTTTCTTGGGAAACTCTCTGAGAGAGAGAAACACTTAGAACCCCATCCAGGAAATTCTTAGAACACTTTCCCGGGAAATTCTTAGAACCCTACCAAGGGTTCCAAGGGAGCAGATTTTGTGTTTCAGGGAACAGAAAGACCA
>NW_005338329.1:0-530 GCF_000412655.1 Myotis brandtii | reverse complement strand
CTCATCCAAATCTGTGTTCTAGTAAAGCAGCCAAATCAAATGTGTGTGTGTATGTGCATATGTTTAACCAGCCCATCTACTTGGTGGTCGTTTTGAGCAGCCAAGGCATGTCCCATCTTGACTAGCTTCTCTTGCACCTTTAATTCAATCAGTCCTTCACCTATTGACTATAAAGCATATGAATTCTTGTGGTGTTTGTGTGTGTGTTTGCTTGTTTGAGCATTTACTTGTCTATTTGTTTTTTTCTTCAGGTTTAAACTATAGCCTTCTTTTCTTTACTCACCAGTAGCCTGTAAAGCTGAAAATTTTCTGTGCTATAAATCCACTTCTCTTTCAAATTGCCTAATTGTCTTAGATCTTTGGGGATGGATATGCACCTATGCTGGCACCACCTTAGTATCTTAGCAGACATATCTGAGCCCCTCCCTGGTAGGATCCTGGACAGGTGGAACTTGTGGCTAACTCACCCCCTTATGGACAAGCAAATACAAAGACCATGTTTCCCAATTCTACTGGAAAAAAGGAAGGAA
>NW_005338328.1:0-751 GCF_000412655.1 Myotis brandtii | reverse complement strand
GTTTCAATAGCAACTGTTAGACACAAGAATTAGGAAAACATTTTGTGGAACAACTGAGAAAAAAAGTTTAGAAATGAAAAATTGCTTTTTCTTGCACTATCTTAAGTTGCACATAAATACCAACAGAATATAGAACTCACAGACAGACATATAGTGCTGGGTCTTCTACATATTACCACAAACAGGGCAGGGGAGTGTGATTTTTTTTAATTTTTAAATTAGTTTGAGAGAGAGAAAGGGAGGGAGAGGAAAAGAGAGACACATTGATCTGTTGCCTCCTGCACGTGCCCTGACTGGAGATCAACCTGCATTTTTGGTGTACAAGACAACACTCCTACCAACTGAGCCACACTGGCAAGGGCTGTTCTGTTGTTGTTTTGACACATTGAATTTGCTCACAGAATTTCTAGCTGTTTAGAAAACTTGCATGGGAAATTAACACAGGTTAAACTATTTATTGTACAATTTAGGATAAACTGGCTTTTACAAATCTGGATTATTACATAAAGACTACAGCAGAAGCTGAAGTCTTATTGACAGTTGTCAATGTCTCCTCCTGCATTCCATCACCAAATTCTGAAATATGAAAGTGGAAGCTCACAGCACCATCCTCACCACCACATTCCTACGTTTCCCAAAAATATCAACCGCAGTAGCCAGCACATCTCTGTCTGGGGGTACAAATGAAACTTCCACTGCCCACCCATGTGAAAGGGTTTTAAGAGCCCAGGAGAGGGGTTCCAAAGCCCAG
>NW_005338327.1:0-248 GCF_000412655.1 Myotis brandtii | reverse complement strand
ACCCCACCCCCAGTTACATAACATGTTATCTCTGAAGAAGCCATGATAGATTTTCATTCAATTTACAAAGAGACAAACTTGAGCTCAAAGGACCATATTACTAGCAAAAAATAGCTGGTTCTACACACCTGCCAAAATAATCAAAATATACGATCATATGAAAGTGTGGACTGATAGAGGCCAAACTGATGAATGATTTAAGTGAATTGGATTTTTTTAACCAGTCAATTAAATACTTCTCTATTCAG
>NW_005338326.1:0-473 GCF_000412655.1 Myotis brandtii | reverse complement strand
TTTTGATTGACAGGTAAGGCCTTGGAAGATGATGAGACCTTATTATTTCTGATAGTCTATTGATTAAAGTGAGCCATGGTTAATACATCAGTGTTACTACCCTGCTATACATTTAATATTGGAAGGTAAACCAGCAATCCATTTACCAAAACCAAGTCTTCCTGCTGGTTGACTGCATGGTTCCGAAAAAAAAAAAAAATGTATAGTTCCTTACAGCTATGTAAAACCATCTCTTGCTTAAGGACCAAGCTGCCTTTCAAAGTCTTTACAGAAGTGTTTGTCAGCTTGGAGTGATTTTGCCCCCAAGGGGGTGTTTAGCAATGTCTAGAGACATTGTCATGACTTGGGGATGCTCTTGCATCTAGTTGGTAGAGGTCAGGGGTGCTGCTTAACATCCTATGTGCACAAACAGCCACACACAAAGAATTTCTCAGGTTGAGAGTCCCACCAACAACACAGAGCAGGGTAACGAT
>NW_005338325.1:0-1057 GCF_000412655.1 Myotis brandtii | reverse complement strand
TGGTCTGTTGCGGGTCCACTCAGCTGCTAGACTTGCATGATGCATGTGTTCTCTTGTGAGTGAGAGAGCATACACACAGGGCAAACATGGGTCATGACAGAACTTCATTGTTAAGCTGGGTTTATATTATTTTGGGCTCAGTAAGAACCAGGAGCTTTTTCAAAATAACCAATCAACTTCCCAAGCTTTCGCCGGCTTCCTATGGGTCCACCCCCTAGCCAATCATCCCTCTCCCAGGTTAGACTGACAGGCCTCTATGGTCAAGCATCTCCCCCTGTGCCATTTTGACTTCTATTGCACATGTGTTTACTGCCCCCGGCTCCCCCACAATCCCTATTGGAGCAGGGGAAGGAGGGAGTTAATCCTTGGCAGGGCAATGCTGTGATCCCCTAGAATGCGGTGAAGCTGAAGCCTCCTGGTGAAGCAAACAGCTCAGTGTGGGAGTCAGCTCCCCGTTCCTCGGGCTCAGTCTGATTCCCGCTACCTCCTTGCCCAGCATCTTGTTACCTATGCTAACAGATGAACCATAATTTAAAAAAAAAACACTGGCTAGTTGTTGTTTTTATAATACAGAAATGGCAAAAGCAGAAAACAAAGTAGCCCATATTCTCCGGGTCCAGAAAAACCAGTTAACTTTTTTTAGCAAAAGAAAAAAAAAATAGATGCCGATAATAAAAATGAAAAGGAGGCAGGGGGTGACAACACAATATGGGAAGTAAAAGTCTCCCTTCCTATTCTAAACTCTCCATCTCCCTCTCTGAAAACACCGTATTCTTTCAGAAAACAAGACAGGATGTGAATACGCTAGCTGTGTAGCCTGGTTAACGCCCCCAACCCCTGCAGAGATGTGCACATCCTAATCCCTTAAACCTTTGGAGAAGTTACCTTAGATGAGAGAAGGGACTTTGGAAATGTGATCGAGGATCTTGATTTAGAGAGACTATCATGGTGGCCCCCATGTAATCACAAAGGTCCCTAAAGGAGGGGTGCAGGTGGCCAGGAGGAGAGCAGGTGCTGTGCTATGGCTGTGAAAATAGAGGGAGGGGACCATGTGCCG
>NW_005338324.1:0-744 GCF_000412655.1 Myotis brandtii | reverse complement strand
TTTTTTTTTTCCTTCTTCTTCTAGAGTCTTTCTTCTTCCACTGAAAGTGTCTATAAAATTTTTAGAGGAAAGTAGGTTGCTAAAATGTACTTAATTTGCCATGATAGATTGAGTCCATGCTTCAGTGACTGTAATTGAATCTGTGACCTATTTCTTTAGTAAAGTAGAAATGGTCTCTGGGGTTTCTGTCACTACCATCCTTTAATGAAATTCAAAAAGACTGTCAAAATGTCCACACTTCTGCTACTGGTTGTTAATGTTATTACTTTACAAGTTGTTACTTTTTAATTAATCTTAATAAATGTGTACACACTCCACCTGGCCGTTGGACACGCTAGACGTGGATTCTTCACTGTCGTGAGGCAAAGCAAAACGCACAGGACCGAAAGGGCAGAGTGGCCAGGGAAGATCTGGACGCGTTTCTGGTTCCGCTTTTAAAGAATATTTCAGGGCATCAGCTTAGAGGGACTGTGCCCCGAGAAGAGGGGTGCACAGAGCAAAAGGCTGCCCCTGGCCCTCCCCCCTTGCAGGTGCCACCACCAACTGCTCCGACTTTGTTTATGGCCTGCAAATCTGACAAGCCGACAGCCCGCCTCGGGGAGCAATATTTTAGTGACAAAACGTAAGAAAATATGCTGGGCTGCTCTGCAGCAGTGGGTGGGGGGAGCCACAGGGCCAGATGGCTCCCGTTAGTCTTTCGTTTGCCGCTCTGCCAGGGGGTGACTCCCTGTGGTTTCCAGGGGC
>NW_005338323.1:0-222 GCF_000412655.1 Myotis brandtii | reverse complement strand
TAGGTGGATTTTGTCCTGATGCTAATTATATTGTATTTTTTGAATAATATATTAATGCAACCAAGGTACGTGCCCTTGACCGGAATCGAACCTGGGACCCTTCAGTACGCAGGCCGACGTTCTAGCCACTGAGCTAAACCGGTTTCAGCAGGACATTTGCTCATTTTTTTATTGAATTGTTTATGTTCCTTTTGTTAAGATGTATGTGTTCCCTATAAATTT
>NW_005338322.1:0-1330 GCF_000412655.1 Myotis brandtii | reverse complement strand
TTTCTAAATCTAAATTATGTGTAGAGAGAAATATTAAATTAGTGTGGAATGTTACATGAATGCCCAAAATATGGAATCTGGGGGAGTCAGGCATTTAATAGATCCTCAGGGAAGAATGATTTCCTTCTGGTTTGCAACCTGACTCCACATAGTCCAAAGCAGTTCCATTTCATTCGAGCTATGCTGGAGTTTGGTTAAGTTATTTCTAATACAGGTATCAAATATTTATGAAAATTTCTCCTCATAGTATGAGGAAAGTAAGCCTGGCTTAGCAGAATAAGTACTTGGGTTCAAGTCCCAGCCCTCCATCTCACTAACTCTGTGACTGAATATTGTTTTCCCTTTTTGAACCTTATTTTAATAGAATAATATGAGTTACCTTAGATAACCTATCAGATTCCAGGAAGCTATACATTTTTATGGATTAGTCCATGACAATAATTCTAGAAACATGAACGAAATAAAAAAGATTAGCAGATTTTAATGAATAATATCTTCTGATTCTGAAATTTCCTTGTTTTTATACAAATTCATTTATTCATTCAATACAAATTTACAAAATATTTTTCATTAAACAATGAGTGTACTGGGTTCTGGGAATACAAATATGAGGTTAGGATTCCTGATCTTTAGAATATGGGGTTACTAATACAGTCCCTACATATGGTATGATGCCAGCTCTATAGTATGTGTACAAAAAGTGCCATAACGATGTTTAATGGAAGGATAAAGCAGAACAAGAATAAACTTGAAGTCAGGCAGAAGCCATTTACAAAGTATGTGACTTTGTTCAAATTGTTAACTTCTGAGACTTAGTTTTGTCATCTGGAATATGGTGATGATAACACCTGCTTTGGAGTGTTGTGACTAAATATTTAATCTCAGACAAGGGTTTTGCCTACCATGCGGTCTTATATACAGGCATTGAAAATTGAATATAATTACTCTTAAATGCATGTTACTAATTAATCTTGCTATTGATATGGTAGTTGGGTTAGTGGCTGAGATGGGGGAAGGATTGTGGAAGTTGCTCCGTGTCCTTTCAGTAGTATGGTGGGAAAATAGTTATAGCAGTAATAGAGATAAAATAAAGAAAGTTAACTATTAACAAGGTGATATCCTTCAGAAGGATTTAGTTTGTGGTATGAGCACAGGGCTATAGAGTTCAGAAGCCTATTTCAGGAAATAGCAGAAGTTTAGGGATATACTTTTAATGTGCCCCCAAATTGAAAAATCCATGTGTTTATTTACATTTAAAAATAGTATTTCAAGATAAGAGAGAGGAAATTAAACAATATTCTAAAAAGTAGAAAATGTTGTAGGGAGCAAG
>NW_005338321.1:0-441 GCF_000412655.1 Myotis brandtii | reverse complement strand
TTTGCATATTAGCCTTTTATTATATAGGATTATGGGATACTTAGAATTAAATAAAAAGGTGTTAAGTACCTAACATGATGTCTAGGACATTCTGCTCACCAATACTTACTGTTTCCTACTTCCTCTTTTTTACAGTCATCATCATATCCATGTCTCTGTTGATAGTAGTCTCTTCATTCACTAGCTAACAGTTACTGGGTATTTATTCTGTGCTAGGGTCTGTGTCAGGTATTAAAACTATACGAATGAATAAGACATGGCCTCTGCCCCAAAGAGGGCAAGACCAATTCAACCAAAATACAACATATCTATAATAATAAAAGTGTAATATGCTAATTAAACCCGGCATCAATCCAGATGACCTTGCGGACGAAGCCGAGGCTGCAAGGGAAGCCTGAGTCCCTGGTGCCTGCCGGCAGCCAGAGGGAAGCCCGGGTCCCG
>NW_005338320.1:0-402 GCF_000412655.1 Myotis brandtii | reverse complement strand
CAATGGCCGGCCCACCCCTGATCGTAGCCCCCCACCCCAATAGGGGGTAGGGCTGGGTGACCAACCTCCTTCAGCCCCTCCCTCCACCTGGCCATACCCCTCGATGGGCCCCCACCATCCTGATTAACTTGCAGCCGCTCCCCTCAGCCTGCTCCACCCCTGATCACCATTGCCCCCCCATCGGAATAGGGGGTGGGGATGGCTGGCCAATCTTCTGCAGCCCCTCCCCCAACCTGGTCCCACCCCAGATTGGCTTCCCCACCCCAATCAGAGGCAGGGCCAGCTGGCCAACCACCCATGGCCCTTCTCCCAGGCTGCTGGTCCCTGATCAGCACCCCCCACCCACCTTATTAGGGGCTGGGGCTGGCCGGCTCACAATCCACAACCCCTCCCCATGGCCAG
>NW_005338319.1:0-379 GCF_000412655.1 Myotis brandtii | reverse complement strand
GAGCGGTTGGGTGCCAGCAGTCCTGGATTGTGAGAGGCATGTCTGACTGCCTGTTTAGGCCTGATCCCACTGGGATGTCCCACAAGGATCAAGCCTAACTGGGCAGTTGGACATCCCTCAAGGGGTCCCAGATTGGAGAGGGTGTGGGCTGGGCTGAGGGACACCCCCCCATGCACGAATTTTGTGCACCGGGCCTTTAGTGTGGGATATAAAACTGAAACTCATGAACAGAAACAGCAGTTGGTGGTTGCCAGAGGGAAGTGGGTGGAGGGTGAAGGGGGTCCTAATATATGGTGATGGGAGAAGATTTGACTTAGAGTGGTGGGCACACAGTGCAATATACAGATAGCCTATATAATAAAAGCCTAATATGCAAATT
>NW_005338318.1:0-242 GCF_000412655.1 Myotis brandtii | reverse complement strand
GGAGCTGCCCCCTGGTGGTCAGTGTGCACCCACAGGGAAAGTGCTGCTTAGCCAGAAGCTGGGCTCACGGCTGGCGAGCGCAGCAGAGATGGTGGGAGCCTTTCTGCCTCTGAAACAGCACTAAGGACCCTTCGGGGGCCCCAGGCTGCAAGAGGGCATAGGCTGGGCTGAGGTATCCCCCCCGCAAGTGCACAAATGTTGTGCACAGGGCCTCTAGAATATATATATATATATATATATAT
>NW_005338317.1:0-224 GCF_000412655.1 Myotis brandtii | reverse complement strand
TTGATGTCAGAGAGGAAGTGAGAGGGAGAGAGAAAAAAATATCAATGATGTGAGAGAGCCATTGATCGGCTGCCTCCTGCACACCCCTCACTGGGGATCAAGCCCGCAACCTGGGCACGTGCCCTGTCTGGGAATCTAACACCTGTTGGTACATAGGTGAACGCTCAACCATTGAGCCATGCTGGCCGAGCACAAACATAAGACTTTAATATGCATCAGATTAT
>NW_005338316.1:0-338 GCF_000412655.1 Myotis brandtii | reverse complement strand
GGTCACGGTTCAATTACCAGTCAGGGCACATTTCCGGGTTGTGGGTTTGATCCGCAGTAGGGGCATGCAGGTGGCAGCCAATCAATGATTCTCTCTGATCACTGATACTTCTCTCTCTCCCTCCCCTCCCTTCCGCACTGAAATCAATAAAAATATTTTTTAAATTAAGAAAGTTGGCATTCACTGGAAAGAAGAGATTGGAAGGAATAATATGAAACAATTAAGTTGCTGGCCAAGTTAAACGAGATTAGGGTGCTGAGGAGGAGTTTATCCTAATATCTGCATTGTTTCTTTCTAACCGCTCAGTATCTCCCTGCACTTGGATACTCAAAACGGGT
>NW_005338315.1:0-253 GCF_000412655.1 Myotis brandtii | reverse complement strand
TTCAAAGTCTTGAAGATAACTATCTCTGTGCAGGATCTTCTTACTGTTCTAAAAGGGGGTTAGGGTCAGAAAGTTAAAGAATTCATATTCTTGTGCAGTAAATGTGAAAAATATATTCCTGCCTGGCTGGTGTTGCTCAGTGGTTAAGTGTCAACATGTGAACCAGGAGATCATGGTTTGATTTCCAGTCAGAGCACATTCTGAGGTGGTGGGCTGGATTTCCTGGAGGGGGGGGGGGGGGGGGCAGGTATGA
>NW_005338314.1:0-845 GCF_000412655.1 Myotis brandtii | reverse complement strand
GGGCTATCTCCAGGGACTATGGGGGGGGGGGCGGGAGGGCAAAGAAAAGCATGATCCAGGCCCCAGGACCTGCCCCCTTCCCCATCTTCCTCTAGTCAGAAAGTCTCTGCCTTTTAAGAGGAGAATTTAACCCATTCACCTTTAGTGCAATGACTTATGTGTCTACTTTTATTCCTTCCATCTTACATAATGTGCACTATTTCTCTCACTGCTATTTCCTTTTCCTTATTTCTGCTGGTTTGGTCCAGGTACCCCTCTTTGGAAACAGTGTTGGTTAATAGTTAAGGGTCAAGTTTAAGAGCCAGACTGCCTAGATTTGAATCCTGGCTCAGCACTTACTCCTTGTTCACTATGACTTTGGGCAAGTCACTTGACCTCTGGGAGTTAGTTTTTCAATCTGTAAAAGGGATGACAACAGTCCCTTACCTCAGAAAGTTGCTGTGAAAATTAAATGAGCCAATAGCCCTGTGCCAGACAGGGTTACATATTTAAATACTTGGTAAATGTAAGCTATTATTATTCCATTTCTTCATGTTAACTTGGAAGTTCCTTTCTGCCAATGGTTGCCTTCCTTTCCCCTGCATGCATAACATTCCTCTCCTATCATTTAAAATAACATACTAACCCCTCACCTGGAGGCTCTGCTCCCCTCTTCTTCCCCCATCTATATATATAAAAGGCTAATATGCAAAACGTCCCCTCGGGAGTTCAACCATGAGTTTGATCACTCGCTTGCCATGAAGTGCACTGACCACCAGTGGGCGGCACGGAATGAAGGAAGGCCCTGGCCAGCAGCCAGCAACCACGTAAGGGAGGCCCCGGCTGGCAGCCGGAAGGCCCCGATC
>NW_005338313.1:0-526 GCF_000412655.1 Myotis brandtii | reverse complement strand
AATTGTATCTTTCAAGAGTCAAAGCCTTGACCTTCTTTTCTTCTTACCCTAGGAAGCAGAGTAAATCCCACACATTAATGACTCAGAGTCTTCTGCCAAGACAGGAGGGGAAAGTAATAAATTCCTGAATGAATCTCCAGAGTGAACCCCATCCTCAGGCATATTAATAAAGCACTAGTGGCTCAGTGCATGAAATTCGTGTGTGTGTGTGTGGGGGGGGGGGTTGCCCCTCAGCCTGGCATGCATCCTCTCCAATCTGGGACACCTCGGGGGATGTCGGACATACCTCTTACAATCCGGGACCGCTGGCTCCTAACCGCTCACCTGCCTGCCTGATTGCCTCTAACCGCTTCTGCCTGCCAGCCTGATCGCACCCTAACCGCTCCCCTGCCAGCCCAATTGATGTCTAACTGCTGCCCTGCCAGCCTGATCGCCCCCAGCTGCCCTCTGCTACAGCGACCTGCCTCCTCCACTGGGATCCGCCTACTTTACGTGAGGTGGCGGAGATGCCGATACTGGCCTCCTC
>NW_005338312.1:0-206 GCF_000412655.1 Myotis brandtii | reverse complement strand
CCCAACTGCCCTCCCCTGCCGGCCTGATTGCCCCTAAACGCCTCTGCCTCTGCCCCACCACCATGGCTTTGTCCCGAAGGACATCCAGAAGGTGTCCCAGTCTAATTAGCATATTACCCTTTTATTAGTATAGATAAGATATGAGCCTATTCAGAAAAAAGAAAGAAAGAAAAGGAAAGAGCCCTAACCGGTTTGGCTCAGTGGAT
>NW_005338311.1:0-254 GCF_000412655.1 Myotis brandtii | reverse complement strand
CTAGTGCAGCCACTGTGGAGAACAGTATGGAGTTTCTGCAACGTTACTTTAATTTTTTCTCATTGAGATAATAAAGGTAGAACAAATGAGTGCCTGGTGCTGCTGTAAATACAGAAAAATTGCCCCTCTCAAGTACACTGACGAGGCCTTAAGCTGACACGTCAGATTGGAATGCAATGGAGCAATAGTATGATGAAACTTAAAGGCATACAAGCCCAGCCCTGGCCAGTGTGGCTCAGTTGGTTGGGCCTTGT
>NW_005338310.1:0-680 GCF_000412655.1 Myotis brandtii | reverse complement strand
TCCTCCAACAGTAACAACCACAGGAAGAAAAGAAGCCCCATGAAGGACAATGGGGAGACTAATGAGATATTCAGTGCATCCCTGTAATGGAAGACTGTGTAGAACAGTGATTCCCAAAGTGGGTGCTACCGCCCCCCCCGTGGGCGCTGCAGCGATCCAGGGGGGCGGTGATGGCCACAGGTGCATTTGGGGGCAATGAGTAACTGCTATTAAAATTTAAAAAAAATTAATTTCCAGGGGCTGAGTAATATTTTTTCTGGAAAGGGGGCGGTAGGCCAAATAAGTTTGGGAACCACTGGTGTAGAAGGTTGGAAAATATTGTGTAGGGCATGAGCACATACATGTAACAATGACCTTGCCAAGGACACTGAGGTGGCTCTGCAGGGCACATGGTCAAGGATTTATGCTGCTTTTCTCTGAAGGGAGCAGGGAGCTCTTCAGGGGACCTTGACCATCGTGGCCCGACAGTGGCTCCTAGGCTGGCTGCAGGAGTGTCCCTGTGCTGCCCTGCAGCTCCTGTCCTGCCCTTCAGGTCCCTCCTGCCCCACCCCTGCTGGCCGCCGCCTCCACACAGAGCGTCCCAGTCTCCAGGGCCAGTCACATATGGAAAAGGAGTGACCAGGAGCCACCTGCAGCCTGCCTTACAGGGTGACAATCCCTGGGCACCCCCAGCAAACCCA
>NW_005338309.1:0-381 GCF_000412655.1 Myotis brandtii | reverse complement strand
GGAAGAGACGCCGCAGCTTCTGCGGCTTGTGCTCGGGCCCCCGCTGCCTCCTTCAGCTCCGGGTGTAGCTGCTTGTCCTGCTCGGCCTCAGCCAGGCACTGCCGCTCCCACTTGAGAACCAATTATCGGGCCTTGCTCCTGGATCTCGCCCTCGCCCTCGCCCTCTTCCTCCCGCTTCTCCATCCTCCTGGCGGCCTAGGCCTCCTGCTCCCACCCCTGGGCCCCTCTGAAGGTCGCCGCCACCCCTCGCCTCTAATTCCGAGCTTGTCTAGTCTACTGTCCCCCCAGGGCAGCCGCTGCTGACAACCTAGACCTCCCCGCAGCCGTACAATCTTTATTCTTTCTCATTTTTGGCCACTGAATTCTCTGTTCCGTTAACCT
>NW_005338308.1:0-295 GCF_000412655.1 Myotis brandtii | reverse complement strand
ATGAATGAATTTTGTGCACCGGGCCTCTAGTCTAATAATAATAGAGGAATATGAAAATTAGCTGGGACGCCGTAATATCACGACCAATCTACAAGCAACTGAGTGCTACAGGAGGGTGGGGCAGTGGGTGGAGAGCTACAGGGGTATGGGGCAGTGAACTATGAGCAGCAGAGACCTACCAGCAGCAGTGGGCGGGGCAGCCAGTTAAGGCAAGTGGCAGTGAGTTTCTCGCGCACGGATTCATGCGCAGGGTTACTGGTATAGATATAAAAGATATAAATATGTAAATAAAATA
>NW_005338307.1:0-1059 GCF_000412655.1 Myotis brandtii | reverse complement strand
TTTAAAAAATTATAGAAAACCTGCTTCTTCCCATTCTCTGTCATCATGGACTACCTTTCAGGAAGCAAAATTCTTAAAACTGCCAGTGAACCACCTTCACCCCCAATTTACAGTTCTGTAGTTACCAGATTTTGCCACTAGATGGTGGCTGTATAGCAGTACTGTGAACCGGGTTTTCTATTTGACAAAGGAATCAAAGAATGAATTAATGCATGAAAGACACTAACAAAATATATGTGCATTTAAAATTCTTTTGTTTGAAAAGATCAGCAAAGGAAAAAGAGCTAGGAAAGGCGTCACATCCTGCAGCCTGCTTTTTGTTCAGTTTCATTTTTCCTTGGTAGGATTTTGGCCTCTTTGAGGATGGTCTTGTAACATAGAATACTTATATGTATTAGTCTGAAACTCCAAGGTCATGGCTATGACTATGGAACAGATTCCTTCTACTCACCATTCATCCTACTCCTCAGTTGGGGTTCCCTGGAATTTTTTCTTTTTGCCCTCATATATTATCTCAACCATGAAGTATTTATGCTAATGATACTCCAATTAATGTTTTTAGTTGGTATTCTACAGACCTGTAATTCCAACTGCTGTTAGACAGCAGGTAGATGGCATTGGGTACTTCAAACTCAATAAACTTAAACCAAACTGTTAATCTTTGCTCTTTACTACTTCTTCTCTTAAAAAATTTTCTTTCCATCTCAGTCAATGATATTCCAACTCAATCATTTGTCTTGGAGAAAAAGCTCTGAGTTATTTATTTCTACCTACTGCTCACTCCCCTCATTCACTTCGCCTTGAGGTACTGCTGATTTTACCTCAAAAAGATCTTGTTTTTGAATTTATTTATTAATTATTATTTTTTATATTTTTGTTAATCCTCACCTAAGGATTTTTTTCATTTATTTTTAGGGAGAATAGAAGAGAGAGGGAAAAACAGAGAGAAACACATCAATTGCTTGCCTTCTGCATGAGCCCCGACCAGGGATTGAGCCAGGAAGAGCCTGCAACCAAGGTACGTGCCTTTGACCAGAATAGAACCTGGGATCCTTTGGT
>NW_005338306.1:0-246 GCF_000412655.1 Myotis brandtii | reverse complement strand
TATATTTAGATTCAAAGATGTAGTCATGATAAACTGTCTTATTTTTCCTCTATTTTCTGACTTTCTGTATCAATAATTTGTTATTGACTTCATCATCACTATTAGTTTATAAATTTCACCTATTTTGTAATTATTTTGTGTAGTTACTCTATGCTTTACAATATATACCTTTCAATTATAACATTCCACCTTTAAAGAATATATATTTTTTTTATTTCTTACACTTTAAGTACAGTGAAAAGACCT
>NW_005338305.1:0-473 GCF_000412655.1 Myotis brandtii | reverse complement strand
CTGAACAGAGTAACGATAGCAGGGAAATTTGTGCTGTGTTTGGTACTTGTTGAATTTGCGTGAATGAAATCGTCTTGTGATTTGACTCATTCATGTGATCTCCATCTCTTTGCTCTGCCTTTTGAAATTCCAGCAATTTTATCACATTTTTCCTCACATCAGACCATAAAAAGAAAAAGGTAAAACCTTCTCTGAGGTGAGCTGGATTAGAAAGAGACCCTGCAGTCATTACTACAAGGTTTGTGGCAATCATGAGGGAAGGGATGACATTGTCAGCACAGGGAATTTTCAAAGAAAATAACCACTGAGTGAGGAAACACTTTTTCTGTGGTTTTTTTTGTTTGTTTGTTTGTTTTTTGTGGGAACCTTAATTCCACATTTCCTGGCCATAACTGGACCCCTCCACAACTGAGGACACTGCTGGGCTGGTAAGAAATAACAAGAGGGGCCTGGCTGGCGTGGCTCAGGGGTTG
>NW_005338304.1:0-218 GCF_000412655.1 Myotis brandtii | reverse complement strand
CCACTTATTTGTGCATTCATTGGTTGATTCTTGTATAGACCCTGACCTGGAATTGAACCCTCAACCTTGGCATATCCAGACAACACTCTAACCAACTGAGCTACCCAGCCAGGGCCAATATCTATTAATGTTTGAAAAAACACGTTTCAGGTAACTGTATCCACTGACCTCTTTTTTTTTTCTTCCTATTATAAAATGTCGACCCAGAGGCAGCCAAA
>NW_005338303.1:0-279 GCF_000412655.1 Myotis brandtii | reverse complement strand
TTAAAAACTAAATGGATGGATGAATGAATAGATAAATGAATAAATAAATAGATAAATAGATAAATAGATACAAGCATAACTAGTGAGGGCTCATTAGTATGCAGTGACACCCACCCAGTGCCAGGTAAGATCCGTTCATGGTAAATGTTACTGATTCTGGGGTTGGTGTGAATAACAGGATGTCAACGCGTGTCAGTTGTTTCAATGGGCAAAAAAAACAAAAAACAAAAAACAAAAAACCAACCCACAGCCTGGTCTCGCCATCTGATAACCTTGTTA
>NW_005338302.1:0-689 GCF_000412655.1 Myotis brandtii | reverse complement strand
TATTCCAAGCATATGCTTTAAAGTTGTGATTTTTTTTATCCTATATGTGCTACTCATCCTGCAAGCATTTTTTTTGACATTTAATTTTAAAAAATTGTCAATAGTTAAAAATCAGATTTCACATAAAAATACTCTTAAAAACCATGCCAAGATCTGACAACATGGATTCTATTTTTGTGCATGGCAATAATGAGCTAGAGCTGACTAGCTCATGGCTTATCCCCCTTGATGGTTTCCAACCACTTCATGTGGTGTTGCACCCCCACCTTGATTTCACCTGAATGACCTAAGGACTTTGAATTTGCTGCTCCTGCTTTAGAAATTTTCATTGCAGAAAGCAACTTAAGGGATAAACAATGCACTTCAAAGTAACTAACACAGGATGTTGTACTGAGCAAATATACAATAAAGTTCTGTTGAATTGAGTTCTCTCAGTTTTTTAAAGTTGAGTAGCTTCAAAAGGTACTAAAAAACTCACTTTTTAAAAAAATTCCCATCCAAGGATATTTTCCCCATTGATTTTTTTTTTAAGAGAGAGAGTAGAGGAGAGGAAGGATGGGGGAGGGAGAGAGAGAGAAACATCAATGTGAGAGAGACCCATCTATTGATTGTCTCCAGGTCAGGGGTGGGAAGGAGCCAGTAAACGAGGTATATGCCCTTGACCAGGAATCGAAACTGCAACCCTTTGG
>NW_005338301.1:0-297 GCF_000412655.1 Myotis brandtii | reverse complement strand
ATCAGTTGATTGCATTTGTGTCAGTCTATTTCTGGGCGCTGTTTTCTATTCCACGGATCTGTTTGTTCTTTCACCAATACCACTGTCTTGACCACTGTAGCTTCATAGTAAGTCATGAAGTCAGGGAGTATCAGTCCTCTAACTTTGTTATTTTTTAGTATTATGTTGGCTCTTCTCGGTTGGGATAATTTTTTATACCTCAGGAAAAAGTACTTGGTAAACATTTTGTGTTGAGAACATTTTTTTAAAATATAGCAGCTGTAGTGATCTTCAAAAAAGTTAGGTTTGTTATTTCTT
>NW_005338300.1:0-480 GCF_000412655.1 Myotis brandtii | reverse complement strand
TCTTATTTTGATATTCTTTCTTCTTGGTAATTTCTTTTTATTTATTGATAAATATCTGCTAAGCAAATGGTTATCTCATAATATGGAAATTTGCATACAATGAGGGATATGACAGCATCTAAAATATTTATAATGTCCTTTAGTTGCTTTACAATTTAAAAAAACAACACACATTTTGGATTTCAGGTATTGTAAATTAACACAATTTGGTGTCTATAATGTGAAGTTTTGCATAAGCAAGTTGCTAATAAACCCTAAAAAGGCAAGATGGGTTTCAGAAAGAACAATAAGCACTATGTGTTAAATGAATAAAAAAAAAAAGTTTTCTTTAATCCAATCTTAATAGGAGACTACATTTCTCAGAAGTTTTCTTTGATCTTTGCATTTAAATGTCATCATGCTGCTACCTGTGTGCTTGGTGTTTGGGAATTGAAACACTCAACGCAAGTGGGTAACCACTTAACCTCAATACAGACTGAG
>NW_005338299.1:0-516 GCF_000412655.1 Myotis brandtii | reverse complement strand
TAAATTAAAGTAACAGTAATAGCCCTGAAGAAAAAAGAGAAGACCTAGGACTGCTGTTGTCTGAGGCAGCCCAGCGAGGATGCCCTGCTTTCTGGAGGGGGTTCCCCAGCTTCGCGTGCAACTCCCCAAGCTGCACAGGCGGTGTTTTGCGACTTGTGAAACGCTGCTGTCTTTTCCCACATTAACTTCCTCGCTTCCTGCCTGCGATGCCAATACTAGCGACAGCCGCCCACGCCTCTTGCAAATCCCCGGAGAACACGCACAGCTCAGAGGCTGGCAGCCTTGACAGGGCTGCTCATTTCTCTGTGTTCCCCACTCGGTCGATCGGAAAGAGCTCGCTGCCTACTAGCTTGGGAGCAGGCCTTACAACCTGCACCAGGAGACACACAGCTACCCCTGCTGGCAGCCACCAGCTCCCCGGGGTGCCGATCCGGCTAGGGCAGACGTGTAACTTTATTTATTTTTATTGTTAAACTAGTGGCCCGGTGCATGAAATTCATGTACGGGGGGGGGGGG
>NW_005338298.1:0-221 GCF_000412655.1 Myotis brandtii | reverse complement strand
TATCCTATATAATAAGAGCCTAATATGAAAATTGACCAAACGGTGAAATGACAGGCTGCTATGATGCTCACTGACCACTAGGGGGCAGACGCTCAATGCAGGAGCTGTCCCCAGCCTGCAGGCACCAGGCGGGTGCCAGCGGGAGCCCCCCATCACACTGCCGGTGGCCCCGCAGAGGGAGGTGACCCGTGGCAGCAGTGGGGGGCTGCAGGGCCAGCCAG
>NW_005338297.1:0-1505 GCF_000412655.1 Myotis brandtii | reverse complement strand
TGTGTGCATTATGTACACCCTGACAGTTCTAAATATACATTTTGCATTAAATTTGCATCGTCTTTCTATATATTTAATACTTACACTAATTTCTTTCTCTCTTTTTTCAGCAGAATTCAAGGCAAGAGATGGTAAATTTTTTGTCAACCCATTCTCTCAATCCTTTTAAAATGACTGGTTTCTCTTTGCTCTAACCTTTCTTGCTTTTCAATCTATATACCACCCATTGACTCACACTTCTCCTGGATGTCTATGCTTCTGACTTCCAAAAATCATTTCTGGACTTCTCCCACATTAATTCTCTCCATTTTAATTTGCCAACCTTCCAACATTCATATTCCTTCTTTTCCATTTCCTTACAATTTCTCACTATCAGCGTTGGCTTTTATGTTTTCCAGAGACTGGCCATAGTTTAATTAAGGTGAGATGAAGGGCTTTAGGTTGATAGGTACAAGGTCTGAGAGATCCTCTGTCAGCTCTGCCAAGTTAAAAGGCCCATTTTTTAAGCCTTTGGTAGTCCTTTAACTTTTAGAGATGAGAGAAGATGTCTAACATATTAAATGAAGTTTGTCTTTTTAAAGGCTGTATAAATTTTGATACCATTCATTAGTCAAGTGTGAACTTGAGTCTCATTTTTTCTATTATCTTAGAGCATATTACCCAAAGTACCAAGGAATACAAACATTATCCATGATTACCTTGGAAAATGTCTAATATTCAAACATAATAAATACTTTCATTTTGTTTTCTTTTAAAAAACATATTTTATTCATTTCATAGAAGAAGGAAGAGAGATAGAAACATCAGCGATGAGAGAGAATCATTGATCGCTTGCCTCCTGCCTGCCCCACTCTGGGGTTCAAGCCCACAACCTGGGCTGGGCATGTGCCCCAAATGGGAATCAAACAGTGACCTCCTGATTCACAGGTCAATGCTCAACCACTGAGCCACACCAACCGGGCTTTATTTTCAATGATACATTTTTCATTATGATCAATTGCATTTGTGTTAAATATTTGTAAATTAATTTTGTATCTCATGGATTAGCCCATCATAATAATAACTAAATTCTCAGGTTTCAATGTAAATGATATAGAATGCAATTATTCTAGGATATTGGTCATAGATTTTCATACAACAAGAACATGTTCCATTTGAAACAGCATGGATGGACCTGGAGAGTATTATACTAAGCAAAATAATCCAGTCAGAAAAAGAAAAGTATCACATGATCTCACTCATATGTGGAACCTAATGAACAAATAAACTGATAAAGAAAATAGATCCAGAGACATATAAGCATGGAACACATTTTTGAACTTCAGAGGGAAGGCAGGGGAGGGTGTGAAAGGATCAGTCAAAGAACTTGCATGCATATGTGCATAACCAATGGAAACAGACAATAGGGTGGTGGAGACCTGGGTGAGAGGTGGAGGCAGGCTAGAAGAGGTCAATGGGAGAAAAGAGATCATATGTAATACTTTCAACAATAAAGATTTTTTAAA
>NW_005338296.1:0-252 GCF_000412655.1 Myotis brandtii | reverse complement strand
AGAGATAAAATTCACATAGTCATATCAATTGATGCAGGAAAAAACATTTGACAAAATCCAATACCCTTTCTTGATAAAAAAAAAACCCTCAGCAAAATAGGAATAGAGGGATCATAACTCAACATAATAAAAGCCTTATATGACAAATCTACAGACAACATCATACTCAATGGAAAAATTAGAACTATTTCCCCTAAGAACAAGAACAAGACAGAGATGTCCACTCTCACCACTCCTGTTTGACATAGTACT
>NW_005338295.1:0-206 GCF_000412655.1 Myotis brandtii | reverse complement strand
CTGGGACCCTTTAGTCCTCAGGCCGATGCTCTATCCAGTTAGCCAAACCGGCTAGGGCATGAGGAACTGTATTTAAAGGGCCAGAAGGCTGAGAACCACTGGTCTAGACAAATGTGAAGAAGGCCAGCATAGAAGGAACTATCTCAATCAGTAGTTTTGGAGTTTGAACCCTTCCATTAAGAACTAGGACAACATCACACATAAAA
>NW_005338294.1:0-1444 GCF_000412655.1 Myotis brandtii | reverse complement strand
GCAGTTCAGCACACATACTGAAAAGCATATAAACCCTAGGGGTCAAACTTGATGAATTTTCACAACATAAACACACACACTGGTGTAACCAGCATCCAGGTCAATGACCAGAATGTGACCAACCTCCTGCAGACCCCCAACCACCTTCCAGGGGCACCACCGTGGGCACCACCAGCCTGGCTGCTGACATCATCGCTTAGTTCTGCCTGTTTCAGAACCACTTCTAACCCTTTTGGAGTGTGTGTCCACCCTGGAGGCTGTCCCCAGAACTGGCAGGCGGGACTCAGAGAGCAGGGCAGAATCAAGGCCTGCTCCTTGCAGGAGTCGGTCTTAATTTCTCAAACACGGGGACACAGCCGATAGCTTAGGCTCGCCGGGCCCTCCTCCCCCAGCCGTCCTGGCAGCATCACCCGGAGCAGGGATGGCGGGACTGCCCAGGGGCCCTGACCCCCCACTTCCCAGACATCCCAGATCCTGGCAGCTCTCCCCGGCTGCCTCAGACTGAGCGTCGAATTCTTCTTAGTACCACCTTCTCAGGAAGCAGAGTCACCATGTGAATTTATGATTTTTATCCAACAGGTGTCTACTGGGTGCCTCCTATGTGTCTGGTGCTGAGCCAGGCCCTGGGGATGTCCTGGTGGGCAAAGCCTCCCGCCCTCAGGGAGCCAGCCCTTGGCTCTCCCTGGACCAAACCACTGCCCGAGCACCCTGAGAGCTGGGGGTGGGGGCGGGGGGCTTTTGCAGGGAGAGGTACACTGATAGATTTCAAACTGTCCACTTCAAGCTCGAAGGAGGAGCAGCAGGAACAAGGGAATGAGTGGGAGAGAACCCCGAGTGTTGGCATGGAATTTCAGTGGGGAAGGTGCTCCCCAGCTCCTGAAACTGCTCATTCCCGTGATCCCCACGCTGACTCTACCAGGGCCCCAGGGGGGCTCCACAGGCCTGTGGGTATCTGGTTCTCATTTTCTTGGCTGAAGCCAGCCACATCCGCCCCCATGTGCAGTTTAGCTCTAAATGAGGACTCACGCTTATTTATTCAACACACATCTGAGCAACAACTGGGTGCAGAGCACTCTGCAATTAATCAGAAAGCTCACAGTAAAACGGGCGGCCTGAGACGTGCTCATAAATAACACTTGACACCTTCAGGAGGGCACCAGGTGAGATGCGAGGGGCACGGTGCCCAGGGGTGAGGGTCAAGGGGACGTCAAGGGCCCTGCTGGACCTGGAACAGTCCTGCTGTAGTAGAGATCACACCACACTGCCAAGTTCATTATCAAGATGCACAGCTGGTGTAAGGCACTTCCCATTTGTGCGTTCATTCACTCATTCATCACAGTGACTGTGGATAGTGGGCGGTGGGCAGGGGATGAGGGGGTGTTTAAAAGAAAGCGAAAAGCCTGCGACTCTAAACCACCAACAAACCCCTCTGACTGGGGACCAT
>NW_005338293.1:0-252 GCF_000412655.1 Myotis brandtii | reverse complement strand
GCATGAGGGGAGACCGATAATGTCCCCCAGATGCCCAAGTCCTACTCCCCGTGTGGTAGACACAATACAATAGAATAGAGCAGCAGTTCTCAACCTTCTGGCCCTTGAATACACTTCCTCATGCTGTGGGGACCCCCAACCATAACATTATTCTTTGCTGCTTCATCACTGTCATGTTGTTTCTGTGATGAATCATCATGGAAATATCTGATATACAGGATGGATTTTCATGGTTACACATTGAACATCATG
>NW_005338292.1:0-287 GCF_000412655.1 Myotis brandtii | reverse complement strand
GTCTGGTGTTTAGTTCCAATTAAAAAACTCAGACAGGTTACTAAATATGTAAACCCAAATTACAGAAAAATTAGTGAGATAGAAAGAATATTTTGGGTATATTCTGACTATAAATGAATCTTCTCCACAAGGTTCAGTCTGCCCTCAAAATCTTTCTATTACTCCTTGGCTGTTTTTGTTGTTGTTGTTGTTATTTATTTGCTTTGTTTTTAATCCACAAAAGGGAAAAATAAATTTTAGAGATATTTTTAAAAAATTAGGTGAGCAAGAAAAAAATCAGAGGAAAG
>NW_005338291.1:0-229 GCF_000412655.1 Myotis brandtii | reverse complement strand
GGAGTGCCACTCAGCCAGAAGCCGGGGTCATGGCTGGCTTCATGGCAGCACTGAGGAGCAGCGAGCCGAGAGGTAAGGAGCAGCGAGCAGGTGGCAAAGAGTGAGAGATCCTGGGGATCAGGCCTAAGCCGGCAGTCCGACATCCCTCGAGGGGTCTCGGACTGTGAGAGGGCACAGGCTAGGTAAGGGACTCCCCCTCCCCAGTGCACAAATTTCGTGCACTGGGCCT
>NW_005338290.1:0-317 GCF_000412655.1 Myotis brandtii | reverse complement strand
AGTACTTAACAGTAGGTAATTATTCTTTTCTTATAAATAAATTCCAACTTGAGCTAATATTCCTGATTACCAAAATTTTATTTTTACTAGAGAGAACGAACCTTGCTTGGTAATCAGAAAGATGCAAACCAACAAAAAATGAGATACCATTTTTTGAACTATTAATGATAATTATTTTATTAAAGAAAATAAAAACCAGAATTGGCACGTGGGAGGAAAGGACATTCTCATGCACTCTAGGTAGATGAAATTGCCACTTTTTTTAAAGGGAAATTGAACTAGTTTTGAAATTTCAAGTATTTCATTCCTTTATCCCA
>NW_005338289.1:0-1013 GCF_000412655.1 Myotis brandtii | reverse complement strand
CCAACACTTTATCCACTGAGCCAAACCAGCTAGGGTTCAATAAATTTTAAACATTATAATAACAAAAATATTTCCTTGAAATTATTATTCATAGCTAATTTATTTCATGGAATGTTCTTCAGAGCCTATGGGATGTGAGAAAAATGGTGATACTCATTCACTATCTATCTATATATATAAAAGCCTAAGCAACCATTACGACCGAACGACCGGAACGACCGGAATGACCAGATGACTGGCTGGTAGCTATGACGCACACTAACCCAGACCGTGCTGCTGGGGCCCTGACAGCCCCGAATATGGTTCACCCACACCCCGGACCCAGACAGGAGGGAGGAGGGAGTCCGATTTCTCACAAAATCTGCCGTTGGTTAGCTTGTTGCTGAGGCCAACCTCCCACGGTCCCTCCCCCGCATCAGGCCAGCCCTCCCGATTGGCCCTGATTACTGGCCAGGTGGAGGGACCCACCCGTGCACGAATTCATGCACTGGTCCTCTAGTGTATATATATAAAAGCCTAAGTTCGACTGTCTGACTGGTAGCTATGACACATAATGACCACCAGGGGTCAGTGCTCAATGCAGGAGCTGCCGAGCTGCAGTGACTTGGCAGCTGTGGTTCTCAGTTGACACATCTGGAACCAGAGAGGAGGAAGCCCGATTCCAGAGTGCATCACCTGAGAACTGCCCTCTTGCAATCCAGGACTCTTTAGGGGATGTCAGAGAGCCAGTTTCAGCCCGATCCCCGTAGGCCAGTCTGAGGGACCCCACCAGTGCATGCATCCATGCACTGGGTCTCTAGTTAGTATATAAAATAGATCAGAGAATTGTTAGAAAAAGAAATGCAAACATTTTCTGGATGTCTTTAAAGTTAAAATCAGAGTTTCTCACATTTGTTTTTTAAATTTATGAGCATGCAAACATTTTAAATTATCAAGTATTTTTAAAAAAATTATGTTACTAAGCATAATATTATCATAGTTAGTTAAATAATTTTTCTTATATTGGATGTTCC
>NW_005338288.1:0-271 GCF_000412655.1 Myotis brandtii | reverse complement strand
CCCCCGCCCGGGCTCCCCCACAAGTCCCCTACCGCCCCCCTCCTCAAGCCCCCCCTCATGCTGGGCCCACACTGTGGGGGCTGGACTGGCTGGCTTCCTTCTGGGGGTTCTTGCAGCATCCCTAACTCTCAACCTGATTGGTCGACGTCAGCAGCAACAGCAACAGAGGGAACCTCTGGCTAGAAACGAGGAGGGCTCGGACCCGGGGGCGCTGCCATCTGGGACCACAAGCTCCAGCCAGGATCCTCCCTCTCTCTCCTGAAGATGAGCG
>NW_005338287.1:0-242 GCF_000412655.1 Myotis brandtii | reverse complement strand
TCTGGGACCCCTCGGGTGATGTCAGACTGCCGGTTTACGCCCAGTCCCGCACCAGCAATCGGACATCCCTCTCGAAATTCGGGACCACTGGCTCCTAACCGTTCACCTACCTGCCTGCCTGATTGCCCCTAACCACTCTGCATGTCAGCCTGATCGTCCCCAACTGCCAGCCTGATTGCCCCCAACTCTCCCCCCCGCTGGCCTGATCACCCCCAAATGTCCCCCCTGCCAGCCTGATTGGG
>NW_005338286.1:0-425 GCF_000412655.1 Myotis brandtii | reverse complement strand
CCTCCGGTCCAGTTTAAGAACCCATTGTGGCCCTCCAATCAAAAAGTTTGCCCATCCCTGGGTTAGAGAGTAATGACTTCAAATATTCTTAGGGCTTATGCATGATGAGTTAATTCATATTTTTGTCTGGGAAATAATTTTATTTGTTTATTATTTGAACAAAAGCAATAAATCTATATATATAAAAGCCTAAGTGAACATCACAACTGGTCAAACGAATGACCGGTTGACCAATAGCCATGATGTGCATTGACCACCAGGGGCAGATGCTCAATATAGTAGGTGCTCCCTGGTGGTCAGTGCGCTCCCAGAGTCAACCTCCCATGGTCCCTCCCCCCTGGCCGGCTGACTCCGCCCCTATCAGAACTGGGTGAGATGGCCTGATCGACCCCGATCACTGGCCAGGCCAAGGGACCCCACCCATG
>NW_005338285.1:0-266 GCF_000412655.1 Myotis brandtii | reverse complement strand
TCTTTCCCTTTGGGACAGCATGGATGGACCTGGAAAATACTACGCTAAGTGAAAGAAGCCAAGCTGAGAAAGACAAATACCACATGATCTCACTTATGTGTGGGATCTCGTGAACAAAATAGATCGGCCGACAAAATAAGACCCGAAGCCGGGAGGCATGGAACAGACCGGCGTACCTCGATGTGGGGCTGGGGGGACGAGAAGAGATAAACCCAAGAACGTATATACTTCTATGCACAGCCCATGGGCACAGGCAATGGGGCAGT
>NW_005338284.1:0-218 GCF_000412655.1 Myotis brandtii | reverse complement strand
TGCACACCCCCTACTGGGGATGGAGCCAGCAACCCGGTCCTGTACCCTTGACTGGGAATCGAACCCGTGACCTCCTGGTTCCTAGGTCGACGCCCAACCACTGAGCCACACCGGCCGGGCACCAAAGTCAGGTTTATTCATCGTGCACATGGGTTCAGTAGCATTTACCCTGAGCCTCAATGAACTGGCTGCCATTTGGGGTAAAAATCAGTAGAGTC
>NW_005338283.1:0-656 GCF_000412655.1 Myotis brandtii | reverse complement strand
AAAACACTTAGTAGAACTAAGTTTACAGAGAAAACCTAAAAGAATGCCAGCCATCATATCATTTTACTAATAGTATCAGTGCATAATAGTAATATCATTATTTTCATAAAGTGAATTGAAGTAGAATCAAAGGGATTTGCTTTGTTCCATTTTATTGAGTTCGTTCATTTGAACTGAGAGTATTAAATTCTTCAAGTTTTGACTGTTAAAACTTTAGTTTTTTAATATATCCAGGGTTTTTAAAATACCTGACATTTTATGCACATTTTGAGGGAATGTATATTATTTGGGCTAAATGAAAAAGAAATATAGCTATATAAAAATTAACTGAAGGCATGTTTTAATATTTGAAAACGCCATTAATTTCTAACAGAATCATTATACTTTTGATAAGTAACCATTAGATATTTTAGAAGTTTAGAGTTTTCTCAAAATTTTAGATTGTAAGTGCAGTTTTGTATATAATAGTCACAAAGATTTATGCAGTTAAAGAAAATGGAAATTTTATAAATGCAAAATTTATAAAATGGCTCTGTTACAAACTCCACTTTGATAAATTTGTATTTTCATATACATAGGTGAAAATTGAGACAGACACACTCCTCCAAATTACTTTTTTTTTAGTCAAAATGGCTATGTAAATTAAGAAATATATA
>NW_005338282.1:0-727 GCF_000412655.1 Myotis brandtii | reverse complement strand
GGGAGAGGCCAATCCCGAAGACAGTGCTGACTCACAGGCTCGGAGGGGCTGAGCCCCCACCACGGCCCCCATCCAGAACTCGTGCAGAGGCAGAGCTACCCTCGCCCACCCCCACCCCCATACAAACAACTAGTATCTGGGGAAGAGTAAAGTGGGGGTGGGAGGGAAGGGGGAGAAGGAAAGGAGGGGAAGAAGAGGAGGTCTGGCTCAGTCCAAACCGGACAAGGGCAGGCCAGAGGGAGCAGGAAGCTGAGGGAGGGTAGGGGGGGAATGAGGGAGGAAACAGAGGCAGCTGGGGTGGAAAAGGGAGGAGATCCCAGAGCTCAGCATTTCCCTTCCTGTTAGATGGAACACAAACCCCCACCCCCACCCCCATCACACAGTGGGGTGGTAGCCCCAGGGAGCCTGGGCCATTAGCACCCTCTGCTAGACAGCTGTGAACAGGAGTAAAGAAACGGGGAGAGGAGCCCTAGCTGGGTGGATATGTTGGTGGAGCATCGTCCCAGTCAGGGCACAGACCCAGGCCAGGCACATACAGGAGACAACCGATCAATGTTTCTCTCTAACATCAATGTTTTTCTCTCTCCCTCCCTTCTTCTCTAAAATCAATAAAAATTTGATGAAATGGGGAAAGGAGCCCGCTGGGTAGCTGAGTTGGTTAGCGCATCGTCCCAATACACCAAGGTTTTGGTCAGGACACATACAAGCAGCAACCAACGAATGCATA
>NW_005338281.1:0-322 GCF_000412655.1 Myotis brandtii | reverse complement strand
CAAACTCAATATATATAACACTGGCATTTTGTTTACTCTGGGTTACCTTAGAACAGGTATGGGGAACCTCTTTTGATGCTGCAAGCCATTTGGATATTTATAACATCACTAGATGCCCGATGCATGAAGATTCATGCAAGAATAGGCCTTTCTTCCCCTGATTGTCAGTACTAGTTTTCATCTGGCACCCAGGACCCAGGCTTTTGCTCTGGCCGCCGCCTCCCACCTCCTTCACTCCGGGCCCCAGAGCCGCCTCCCGCCTTCTTCACTCCAGGGCTGGGAGTCGCCATTTTGTCGTGTTAATTTGCATATTCCCTCCTTA
>NW_005338280.1:0-1254 GCF_000412655.1 Myotis brandtii | reverse complement strand
TTTTTTGTTGTTTTTATCCTAAAGGAGTGGAAAGATACTAGAAAACAAACAATATATGTATTAAAAATAAATAAGATAGAAGAAAAATATCACTTAATTGTAAAATTATACTTTTGATGCTGGACTTTGTCTGCAGTTAAATAATAGAACTAATATTAAGAAACAATCTTTGTATATCTCCAGACTGATTGTCTATCAGAAAATACCAAGGTTATCTTGGCTAAAAATATTCTCCTCTTCTTTGGCTATTCCAATGCAAGTACATATACAGCTAAACAAAATAAGTATATGTATCTGACAACATTTTAAAAATAAAATTAATGTAGTAAACTAATAAATCAACTTAATTGTATCCCTAGTAAAATGGCCTGAGACTTGGCTGGAAGCAGATAAACCAGAGGTGATGATAAAAGAGTTATTAGGCTCAGGAGAGGTCCCAGTGGGAAGCCCAAGGAATTAGTCTCAGGCTCAGTCTTACTTTACATCTTAATTACTGATTTCAAAGAAAGGCTAAACTGCACATTAACTAATTTGCAGATGGTACTAAACTGGCAAACACTGGGAATTGCAGATTAAAAATCCAACGGGATTTTAAGAGGTTAGAAAAAGGAATCAGTGTTCTACAATCCTTTCTGTAATAACAATGATGGTGGGATAAAACTAAAACTGTGGTTACATTCTTTGTGGAGACATCAAGTAGAGATGTGAAAGAAACATTCTTCTTCAAGACACTGAGTCAGGAAATTGAATGTGCAGAAGCAAGTTTGAAATAGAGCAACCACTGAACCAGATACAGTTGAATGGACAATAATTAAGGATTCTAAAAATACTACAAATGCATCTCCTTCATCAAAAGTCAGCTTGGCCCAATTCTCTTTATGAAGCTACGAAATATGATCAATAGCTGATTACCACTATGTCTTCATTTCCTTTATACCACTTGACTCCTCAAGTAGCAACCTCTACTTCTTATTCTTTATATTGATATTCCTTTTGGAAACCTGTCATCGGAGATTCTAAAATGTGTAATATCTCTGCAAAATAGAAGATACTATGATTGACATCCCTGTTTGCTTCTCATGCAAAATAGAAGATACTATGTGTAATATCTCTGCAAAATAGAAGATACTATGATTGACATCCCTGTTTGCTTCTCCCTGTTTGCAGTTGAAACAAGGGAGTCAATAAAGACCTTTTATGGGACCATTGTACCAGTCTATGTGCCCATTCCACTGCCCCACACCCAGAACAGAG
>NW_005338279.1:0-620 GCF_000412655.1 Myotis brandtii | reverse complement strand
AAATCAGAAATGAAAGAGGTGAAATAATAACAGACCCCACAGAAATACAGAGAATCATTTAAAAAAAGAAAGAAAATATTATGAGCAACTCTATTACAACAAACTGGTCAACCTAAAAGAAATTGACATATTTCTAGAAAAATACAACCTTCCATAACTCAATCAGGAGGAATAAAAAAACCTGAATAGGCCAATAACTATGGAGGAAATTGAAGCAGTAATAAAAAAACTTCCAAGAAACAAAAGCCCTGGACCAGACACCTTCACAGAGGAGTTTTATCAAACATTCAAAGAAGAACTAACCTATCTTCCTCAGACTATACCAAAATTCAAGAGGATGGAACACTTCCAAGCTCATTCTATGAAGCCAGCATTACCTTAATCCCAAAGCCAAATAAAGACAATACAAAGAAAGAGAGTTACAGGCCAATATCCTTCATGAACATAGATGCCAACATTCTCAACAAAATTCTAGTAAATAGAATCTAGCATTACCTTAGAAAGATCATATACCATGACCAAATGGGATTTATTCCGGGGATGCAAGGATGGTACAATATTTGCAAATCAATAAATATATTACCCACATAAACAAATTGAGAGATAAAAACCATATAATC
>NW_005338278.1:0-792 GCF_000412655.1 Myotis brandtii | reverse complement strand
TAAACCCCAGGTTGGTGTCGAGATTCAGCTGCGGGGCCATGGGGGAGTCTGCCTGGGCAGGAGGAAATTGTGCTAGACCTGGAGTCCCACCTCATGGCCCTGCAGCCCGCCCACCCTGTGAACAGTTGTGATGTGATGCATCCAGGATAATTTGCATATTCCTCTATTTTATATAAATAGATTGCTGCTGCCTTTGCAAAGTCAGTTATCAGGGCACTTCCCTGACTAATACTCAGGTTCAGTATTTTTAGTATGAACCTCAGTTTTGATAATAGCAATTTAAGAAGGTAATGGAATAGCAATAAGAAGGTAATTTTCCTGTTGCCCATTATTAGAGATCTAATTGAGAAGTCACTACAATGAAATTGACAAGGAAATTTGGTTCTTTCTGTGACACCGAATATTTTAAGATAATAACTAGAATTACAAGGGATAACATTATACCAGACTATATCAGTGTTTTAGGAATTTCATACAATTTCTCTAGAACAACTTATATTGCCCCGTGAAAAAAACCTAAGAAGTTTTATCATCACTTATTTAATAATGCATCTCATGTAATTTAACATACCGAATGAGTATAATTAGTTTAATATCTCCCCTTTTATAAGGAAAGAAAACAAATATTTTGAAAATTCTAGGGACCTTTTTAAAAACCTCAGAGTTAGTTTGTGGTCAGAATTTCTTTAGAATTTGATTCTTGAGAAGTTTGTAAAAAATATCAAAAGATTTTAGTACACTTGATTAAGTAAGATCACACATTATCCTATCTAATAAAAGAGAAACATGGTA
>NW_005338277.1:0-200 GCF_000412655.1 Myotis brandtii | reverse complement strand
CTGGGGATCGAGCCCGCAGCCCGGGCATGTGCGCAGACTGGGAGTTGAACCCAGGACCTCTTGGTTCATGGGTCGACACTCAACCACTGAGCAACACCGGCCAGGTGAGTCCTTGGTGTTTATAAGCAGATCCTCTTCATTGAGTTTGTTTCCCTGCCACTGAAGCTATTTCAAGCACAGATCTCTGGTTCTCCAAGTTT
>NW_005338276.1:0-595 GCF_000412655.1 Myotis brandtii | reverse complement strand
GACGACTTCAGCCTTCCCCACCCCACGCGTGGATGGTCCTCGGACTGGCCACCACCTGGGAGCCATCTGTGGGCACGTCGACTGGATCCTGGGCACGCTGTTGGGGGCGGCTGACACTATTTTTTCGTAGCAAGATTTTCTTATGGAGGAAACAGTATGTGGATTGATTCTGGCTCAAGCTCCTTATTTACTTCAAGGACCAGCATTTTGGGAACACTGCCCTTGCCCACGGCCCCGCATTATTTGCTTCATAGCACTAATAATTTTTAAAGCGTATTTCCTGTTTTGACTCTAAGCCCCATGAAGAGAGGGATTTTGTCCTGCTCACCAGCACAACCCTGGTCAGGACGGGCTGTGTAATGTGCAGGGTCCAGGGCGAAATGAAAATGTGGGCCCTTTTGTCATCAGCTGGTCAGTGGGAGGCAACAACCATGTGATTGCCCTGCTGAGCACCGACTGTGGCCTCTCTGCTGAGAAGCAGCAGGACTGTGGCACTGGGTCCCTAACTTGTTAACTTGATTTTCCTTTCCCACTCCTTGGAGTTGGAATTTTTATTTTATTTTATTTTTATTTTTTTTATTGATTTCAGAGAGGA
>NW_005338275.1:0-625 GCF_000412655.1 Myotis brandtii | reverse complement strand
AAAACCTTACTATTAAACTAAAAATAACTAGAGTTGACATGAGAAATATCAACATATGCCATAAACTATGTAAGGAACTGAAAATATTTTTAAAAAATTACTCCCACTCACTCCAAAACTAAGACTAAAGAGAATTTCTTAGGTGAGTTCTATCAAGGTTTGAGGAATAAAAATTCTAACATACTGACAATATTTCAAAACGTAGATTGAAAAAGGCAAGTTTCTAATTATTTTTTACAGGTATACATCTATATATTTATATAAAAGCCTAATATGCTAATTGTCCCTCCTACTGTTTGTTTGAGCAGTACTATGACATGCACTGACCACCAGGGAGCAGATACTCAAACTTGTAGGTTATTTTGCTGATGGGGTCTGGCTGATCGGGACTGGGTGAGATGGGCCAGACACACTCTGTAGTACCCCACGGTCCCTCCCTGGCCCTGATCATGCATTGGTGGGGTCCCTTGGCTTGACCTGCACCTTCTCACAATCTGGGACCCCTCGAGGGATGTTGGAGAGCCAGTTTTGGGCCCATTCCTGCAGGCGAGGCTGAGGGACTTCACCAGTACAGGAATCTGTGTACCCGGCTTCTTGTATCATATAAAATAGTACCATGTATGCA
>NW_005338274.1:0-293 GCF_000412655.1 Myotis brandtii | reverse complement strand
GGATGTCCTACTGTCAGACATCCCCCGAGGGGTCCCAGAGTGGAGAGGGTACAGGCTGGGCTGAGGGACCCCGCGCACCATGCATGAATTTCATGCACTGGGCCTCTAGTTATTATTATAAAAATATTGAAGCAATTGTATGAATATATATCCCCAAAGACTATATAATTATCTATAATAATAAAAGCGTAATATGCTAATTAGACCAGGCAGCCGAATGACCTTCCGGGTGTCCTTCTGGACTAAGCTGGGGCTTCGAGGGCCGAGCCCCTTGCACGGATTTCGTGCATCGG
>NW_005338273.1:0-246 GCF_000412655.1 Myotis brandtii | reverse complement strand
AAAAATTGTTTTGAAGGCCAAACTAATGCCATGAAGGCAAGAAAGAATCATTGAATAAGGTCAGCAAAATTCCAGGGCCGTTAGGATGTTGGTCACTTTTGTTTAGAAGAAATAATTTTGAGACAGTGATGAGACCTGGTAATGACTAAAACTAGGCAATGCTAGCTTGATCACCGTTATTTTCTATTTCCTCCTGAGACAGTCTATGCGACACATCTTTAAATGTGAAATCTTAGAGAACAGAGA
>NW_005338272.1:0-772 GCF_000412655.1 Myotis brandtii | reverse complement strand
TGGGCACAGCTCCCTGTGCTTTGGTTCCCTGAGAACCAGGGAGGAACCGTGTCCCCTGAGGCTCTGACCTGGGGAGGCAGGAGGGCCCGAGGGGCCGTGGACTCCATGAGCTGACCCATCTGCTGCCGGACGGAAGGGTGGCTGGCCTCCGTTCCACAGACGCACACTCGGGCAGGCTCGGGCTCACATTCCCCGAGTGCCTGCTGTAAACAGCGCCCGGGAGGGCGAGCGGAGCCCAGACTCCTTGCCGGCAGGACAGTCATGATGCAGACGTGCTCCCGGCATGTACTGCTGCACGGGCGGAAGCTGCTGTGTGGAGACAGGCAGAGAGAGTGCCATGTTAATCAGACAACCGTCTCCTCTATTTCAAATGCAACATCCATCTGTACGTATAAAAGTATGTCCATTAGCTGTGCTAAACGCAGAGCTTGTCTGCATGTTATTAACTTACTAATTGGTAAAAGGCGTGCTGGCGTATACTGTATATAAGGTTTTAAATGTGAAAGGATTGCCTCTCGGTACGTCTTGCTTAGATACAGTGGTGGTAATCATTTTGAAATGCTGGGCTGAAGTGCTGGAGCGAGAAAGACTCTTCAGGCTCCGGCTTCTCCTTTTCCTCGTCTGAAGGCAGAGCGTGGGGCAGGCCCAGCTCAGAGTGATCTGTTCACGTCTGAAGGCCAGGAGTGGGCAGGCCCAGCTCAGAGTGATCTGTCACGTCCGAAGGCCGGGAGTGTGCAGGCCCAGCTAAGAGTGATCTGTTCACGTCCGAAGG
>NW_005338271.1:0-1139 GCF_000412655.1 Myotis brandtii | reverse complement strand
CTGCCTCCTGCACGCCCTGCACTGGGGATCGAACTGGCAGCCAGGAAATCGAACTGTGACCTCCTGGTTCATAGGTCAACACTCAACCACTGAGCCACGCCGGCCGGGCCAGAGCATCTGCCTTTAGAAATGATGGTGGCCACGGAGGCCACTGTTTTCTACTGAGAGCACTAGGACGCATGGCACGTTTTATCACGGATCTGCAGGCACCGAAGCAGACCAGCCGTGACACAGAGTGTCTGTGGGGACAATCTGGTGTGACTGCTTCAGGGGTTCTTGTAGTGTGAACTGTTACTGTCACCTCATCCCTTCCCTCCATTGTCACCCTCTACTTCCCCCTTAAATGGTTAATCAAATACATAGAAGGGTGTGGGGATGACACTAGACAAGCCCGTTCACCAGTAAGTGCACAGACTAGACAGACTCCCGGCTGTCCGGAGGGCCATTCAGACAGGAAGTGCGTTCGTGTCCAGCTGTGGGCAGGCGCACTCGAACCCGCCCCCAGGAGCCGGGCGTCGGGCAGCTGCTGGGAGGAGCAGCACTGAGACGTTCAGCCCTGAGCCGCCATCGAGAGGAGCGAAGCGGTCATTTCAGCTCTTGTCTCGCTTCCCTGGGAAGTGGCGCAAGAGCAAACTGAATTCTTCAATTTTCCAAATGAAACCAACTTTTACCAAAACTGCCATTACTTCTATTAAGCAAGAGGCATCCAGAAATGTCCGTGAAAAGACGACACTCCCAGATCTTTCCAAACTTGCAGTTATTTTCGTTGTAGACTTTTCTGTTTTATGAGCCTGGTGCTGGCTTTAAGATGTGGGCACTCTGTTATACACTAGGAAAGAATTCCCGATTTCATGGCAATAGATGGGCAGCAGGTGCTGACCCATCACAATGTTCTTCATGGATCAATACGCGCTCATTTTCACGGGCAGATACAGAGAGCACCCACAAAAGAGAATGTCCCCCCGACCGGCACGGCTCTGTGGCTGAGCCTCGACCTATGAACCAGGAGGTCATGGTTCAATTCCCGGTCAGGGCACATGGGGTGGGAGGGGGGGGGGTTGCAGGAGGCAGCCGATCAATAATTCTCTCTCATGTGATTCTCTCATTGGTGTCTCTATCTCTCTCTCCCTCTCCCTTCC
>NW_005338270.1:0-243 GCF_000412655.1 Myotis brandtii | reverse complement strand
CCCCTCAGACCGAGGGCTGACGCTCTAACCACTGAGCCACCGGGCTGAGGGCAGGAAGACGCCCACACGCGGCCAGCTGGCTGTCCCCACACGGAAGTGGCCAGAGTCCGTGGAAGCAGCAAAATGCCCATCGGTCCCCAGGACTCGGCCACGTGTGGGGGCTCCTGTGGACCGTGTGGATCGCAGCCCGCCTCGCGTGTGCATGTATATGTGTGTGCATGTGTGTGTGTGTGTGTGTGTGTG
>NW_005338269.1:0-325 GCF_000412655.1 Myotis brandtii | reverse complement strand
CCCTTGGGGGATGTCAGAGAGCTGGTTTTGGCCTGATAGCGGAACAACTGGTCGCTATGACACGCACTGACCATCAGGGGGCAGACACTCAATGCAGGAGCTGCCTCCTGGTGGTCAGTGCGCTCCCACAGGGGGAGCGCCGCTCAGCCAGAAGCCGGGCTCATGAATGGCAAGCGCAGTGGTGGTAGCAGGAGCCTCTCCTGCCTTCATGGCAGTTGGACATCCCCTGAGGGCTATTGGACTGTGAGAGGGCGCAGGCCGGGCTGAGGGATGACCCCCCCCTCCCCGGAGTGCACGAATTTTGTGCACCAGGCCTCTAGTGTTT
>NW_005338268.1:0-381 GCF_000412655.1 Myotis brandtii | reverse complement strand
AACACTTCTAATATTAAACATTAAAATAAATGTGTGCTACACATACATTGAAGAAAGATTTAAGAAAATAACTAAGGTCATTATTTTCAACCCACTTATTCCAGTTCAGGGTCATGTGAGTGACCAGAGCCAATCCTGGCAGCTGTGGCGCAAGGGGGGAACCAACCCTGGACAGAATGCCCTTCCATCGTGTGAGACACACACACACACACGCTCACTCGGCAGGAACAATGCCCGTTCACCTCATGTGTACATCTTTGGGCAATGGGAGGAAACCAGATCCAAGGAGGAAATCGGATCTGAGGAGAAAACACACAAACATGGAGAGAACGTGCAAATCCACAGACAGTGGCCCTGGCTGAGGATCCATTTCTTTTTCTC
>NW_005338267.1:0-223 GCF_000412655.1 Myotis brandtii | reverse complement strand
GGAAAAATCAGGAGAAACAAAATTTGATTATGGGACTCAATGAACTGAAAATCTATACTAATCTACACTAATAAAAGAGAAACATGCAAATTGGTGTCACTCCGCTAAGCCCACCAGCCAATCAGGATGGGCACGTAAATTAACCCAACAATGGTGGCAGTTAATTTGCATATACAGGCCCGGAGTGAAGACTGAAGGCTCCAGCCCCAGCGAAGACTGAAGA
>NW_005338266.1:0-789 GCF_000412655.1 Myotis brandtii | reverse complement strand
AGCCATACGGCGTGATGCCGCTGAAGGCCAGGTCCACCACGGGCCGCGTGTGGCCGGAGCAGGTGAGCGGAGTCTGCCTCATCGCCATGGCGGCGCGGACCGAGCGAGCGGGACGGGGAGCCGAGGGTCGTCTGGTTCTTTTCTCTCGACCGCAGTGCCTCCGGCTCCGCAAGGCCCCCGCCCTGGCACCGGGAAACGGGCAAAGGAGGCCAATCCGGCAGCCCCGAGGTCAGGAGAGGGTTAGGGCTGGGTCAGGGAGTCAGCGACCGGCGACCGAGCGCCGACGCGGGAGGGAGAGGGAGGGAGGGAGGAACGTAGGGGAAGGGGAGACCGAAGAACCCGCAGCCACGACCCACACCGTCCACACCGCCACCGGCCGGAAGTTACGTTCGATGACGCTCCGCGTCCGCCGGAAGTGACCTCTCGGCGGGAAGGCGGGTGTGCTGGGTAGCCGGGGAGAAAGTGGGACAGCAGCGCGCAGGCGCGAGTCCCGCACACGTGGGGCACGTGATGCTGGCCCCGCGCAGTCTTGGTTTGGCGCCTGGGGGCGCTCTAGCTCTTTGGTGAAGTCCTTGCCGATCTCCGACCACCCCGGAGACATCCTCGCATTATCCGGGGCCGAGTTCGCCAGGTGCCGCGAAGTTGTTCAGCTCCGCCCAGACCCTGTACCTGCGGATCCTGGGGATGACGCACCGAGCAACACAACCAGGACTGTGGTCGGTATCTGAACACACAGGCAGGAAAACCAGAGCTGTGCGCAGTGGCGGTCCAAACCAGCAAAGAGCGTCC
>NW_005338265.1:0-392 GCF_000412655.1 Myotis brandtii | reverse complement strand
TAGCTTGATTTCATGGCTTCATAATTACTTTATTATTATTATTGTTTTTATTTTCTAAAACAAGAACCTCTTTTACCAAAAGCTGTGTTGTTTAGGTTCTGGAATAACATAAATTAAGGCTACAAAAGACTGTGACTCTGGTGGCAGAATGTTCAGAGATTTGGGGTTGTTTCCTGATCACACTCATGCCAATGAAACCTACAATATCCCCACCTATGCTTATTTCAGAGATCTCACAAGGATGTCCCCAAATCCCAAATTAGAGTTCCTGCTCATGTCTCCTCCCTTCAATTCTATCTCCTTCCCTTTGTGGTGGAGACTGTTGGTTGTCTCCTGGTATCCATTTCTTCCATGACAGAATTTTAGGTGGGCACCTGGTTCTCAGAGTAAGG
>NW_005338264.1:0-237 GCF_000412655.1 Myotis brandtii | reverse complement strand
GGCTAGGGCCTTTTTTTGGGTAATATTCCACATAAGTGAAATCAAACAATTTTTGTCTTTCTCCTTCTGACTCATTTCACTCAGCATAATGCTTTCAAGGTCCATCTATGTTGTCACAAATGGCAAGATTTTATTCTTTTCTGTGGCCGAGTAGCATTCCATTGTATATACGCACTACTTCTTCTTTATCCAGTCATCCATCGCTGGACATTTAGGTTGTTTTCATATCTGGGCTAT
>NW_005338263.1:0-205 GCF_000412655.1 Myotis brandtii | reverse complement strand
GTAGGAATTGTCTTCCTCTAACTCACAATAGGAAATAGTACAGGCCAGTATCATTTGGCTTGCTGGTTAAAAGAAGACAATGGGCCCTGGAATCTGTAAAAGTGGCCCGGAATGAAGCTGGTCAAATGTACTGAAAGTGTTCGTTACCTGTTGCTGCTAGCAGGGGAGGGGCTGATATCCTCTTCCAGTGCACTCCCTTGGGAGA
>NW_005338262.1:0-811 GCF_000412655.1 Myotis brandtii | reverse complement strand
AGCCATAATGTGGGTAGAATTGAAGATTTTCTAAGAGTTTAGTTGAAACCAAGAAATATATAGAATTAGCAGTTATTAATATGCATATTGGGTGGCAGAGATTGATGGGGTTGCTAAGGAAAGAGTATAGTGTACGAAGATAAGAGGGCTGAGGACACAATCAGTCTTACATTTAAGTAGTGGGTGAAAGAAGAGGAGTCATCCAAGTAGGTCAAGCAAGTAGTGGAAGGAAAGAAGGAAGTCTCAATGGGAGGGCATTCCACTGTTGTAGATGCTGTGGAGTCCAAATCAGCAGAGGATCAAGGAGAAGCCATTTGGTTTGTCACTGATGGTCATGATGGGGTTGAGAAGAGAGTGTGTGAGGTACTGATGGAGAAGTGAAGTGAGAAAAAGGAAAAGGGTATAGAAGCTGAAGGCAGAGGCAAGCTTTAGAGACCATCTGGGTAGAATAGGAAGGACATGAGGAAGAGCTGGAAGGCAGGTTATAAATGAATCAGTATTACAGAGGAATGGGAAGAGAAGAACAGAATTAAATCCTTTATATAGAATACTTCATTTAATCCTCACAACAGCTTTATGAAATAAATTTCTCCCTCTTTTATGGATTAAGAAACTAAGACATAGAGACCTTAAATAATTTACAAAGTCACACAGCTATTAATTGGTGGATCTGAGTTCATTGTTTCTTTCTCAGCCCCCACCATAAGTTTTTGGTTTTTGTTTGTAAGGTGTGTTTATTTTTTCTTTCTCAGCCCCCACCATAAGGTTTTGTTTGTGAGATGTGTTTATTTTTTTTTTTGTGTGTGTGTGT
>NW_005338261.1:0-201 GCF_000412655.1 Myotis brandtii | reverse complement strand
ATATAGGCCAATATCCCTGATGAACATAGATGTAAAAGTCCTCAACAAAATATTAGCAAACCAGCCCTAGTCGGTTTGGCTCAGTGGATAGAGCATTGGCTTGTGTACTGAAAGGTCCAAGGTTCGATTCCAGGCAAGGGCACATGCCACTAAGGGGCAGGCAAGAGTCAGCCAATCAATGATTCTCTCATCATTGATGTT
>NW_005338260.1:0-1047 GCF_000412655.1 Myotis brandtii | reverse complement strand
TCTATCCACTGAGCCAAACCGGTTAGGGCTGTAATTTGTTCTTTATAGTGCTTAACCTACCTTAAATTTAGAAATTAAGTTATTTTTCTCATTACTAGAATATCTCTGATACAAGTGATTGAGTTTGAAGTAATGTAAAATGTTTTCATCAATGTCCAATTTTATTATGTATAAGCAGTAAATCTGTTTTACTGTACATTTATTAGAGTTACTTCTTCAGCATGATATGATTTTCATATTTCATACTGATGCAATAATAAAGCTCTAGGTTTTCACCTAATATAATAATTCTAAATGGGCATGACAGAAAATCTGAATTGGATAATAAATTTAGTACTCTTTATTATATTTATTCATTTATCATGATTATCCTTTATTACTCTTCCATTGATTGCTGTGCTTTGAAAATCTCAGTAGGGTTTCTGAGTTATCTGAGTTATGATTTAAATAATAATCATACCTTACATTTATATTGCTTTACGGTCCATAAAACATTTTCAGATACATTACCTCATTTTATTTGATCCTCAGAACAACACTGCCAGAAAAGAGGGCTAATGTATCTATCTTCTATAGAAGAAAACTGAATCTCACAGAAAATTTCACCAAGCTCACTCGATTAAACATTATATGTCCTTCTTTACTTTACCATATGGGGTAGCTAAAGTGAAGTTTTATTTGCCTATCAGTGCCCAGTAAGAGAGGCATCGAACCTCAGGACTACCAGAAAGGCTGTGTTTCTCATGTTGTCCAGTATAGTAGTCCCCCCACCCGCTTATCTAAGGCTTTGCTTTCCTTGGTTTCAGTTTTGCATGCTCAATCAGTCTGAAAATATTAAATGGAAAATTTCAGAATGGACAATTCATAAATTTTAAATTGATTGCCATTCCAACTAGCATGATTAAATTTTGCACCTCTCACTTTGTTTGGCTCTTGTCTCCAGTGAGTGGTCCCCAACAAACCCCTTTTTAAAATTCCTTAACATGCTGTAACTGGTTTGGCTCAGTGGGTAGAGCATGGGCCTGCGGACTCAAGGGTCCCAGGTTC
>NW_005338259.1:0-339 GCF_000412655.1 Myotis brandtii | reverse complement strand
AGGGCACAGGCCAGGTTGAGGGACCCCACTGGTGCACAATCAGGGTTGGGGAGGGACGCAGGAGGTTAGCCAGCTGGAGAGGGACCACAGAGGGGCTCCAGGGCATGTCCAGCCCATCTCACTCAGTTTCGATCAGCCAAACCCCAGCAGCAAGCTGATAGGTCTGGTCTGAGCGTCTGCCCCCTGGTTATCAGTGCACATCATAGCGACTGGTCAACCAGTCGACTATTTGCATCCTGGTGGTCAGTGCACATCATAGTGAGCAGTTGAGAGGCTTTAGCATATCATTAGCACATTACATTTTGATTGGTTGAATGGATGACCAGACAACCGAACACT
>NW_005338258.1:0-207 GCF_000412655.1 Myotis brandtii | reverse complement strand
ACTGGGGATCGAGCCCGCAACCCGGGCATATGCCCTTAACCAGAATTGAACCCAGGACCCTCAGTCCTCGGGCTGACACTCTATCCACTGAGCCAAACCATCCAGGGCTTAGTAGAAATTCTTAACAAACCTCCCAGAATTTGCAGAATTGAATGGTTTTTGTAACTGGGTACCAAACCATTTTGTAGGTCAGGTTATTTCTTTTTT
>NW_005338257.1:0-202 GCF_000412655.1 Myotis brandtii | reverse complement strand
CACACACACACACACACACACACACACACCTTAGTGTTAGTTTATCTCTCCATATGCCTTTACTCCCTGCCTAGATTAAATTAGCCTAATATGTTGGAAATGTGCTTTCATTGTCTTTGTCACATAGAGAATACCATAGGTGAATGAAATGAATGCATCTCTTCATCTTCTTGTGGATAAGGTACTTTGCCACAGCAATAAA
>NW_005338256.1:0-839 GCF_000412655.1 Myotis brandtii | reverse complement strand
TGCTCTTGACCAGAATCGAACCCAGGACTCTTCAGTCCGAAGGCTGAAGCTCTCTCCACCGAGCCAAACTAGCTAGGGCTCTTTTTTATTTTTTAACAAAGTTGTTTTTCAGAACTCTTAGGGGTGTTGAGTGGAAACACATTCATTGTCCTCTCATTTAAGCTACTTCTTTCTTGGCTGGATGGCTTCCATCTCATTTCCTTGCATCTTCTCCTGCCATGTCCAACATGTGCCATAGTAAATGTATACTAAGCTTTCAATCAATATTTTTCAAATATATGACTGAAATGATATGTTCAGTGCCATATTGCCAGTGTTTAATATGGCAGATGCTCAATAAATATTTGTTCAATGACTAAAAAATTTTCTCTATTCAGAAAGAAAATGGGAGCTAAAGTAGTGTGGAGTGGGTTGTAGTGAATTGCAGTGAAAGGACACACAAGGTCGATAAAACCCAGAGAGAAAATGTAATGGACGATTTAAGTGATTATCAGCTCACCTGAGTTTTTTTTGAGGATACTTCCGCCGGTTTTGCCTATTTAGGAAGCATAGAGGTAATTGCACTTGTCTCAGGATATGCTGGCTGTGTAACTTCAGAAAACCATACATCTCCAACCAACATCACAGGGTTATGTGTCCCATGGAAAATGTGAAAGTAATTTGTAAATGCTAAACAGCTATAGATGTATGATTATTTAATTGTGGAAAGATTTATAACATGTTTATGCTAAAATGCTTAATAGTCAATCAGTTCAAAAGGGTATAAAGCCCCTTTCCTAATTCTCTCCAGAGTTACCCACTCTTACCAGTTTCTATGTGTCCCTGTCCTTCTAAATATA
>NW_005338255.1:0-289 GCF_000412655.1 Myotis brandtii | reverse complement strand
ATCAAGGGTGGGGCCAGCCAGGGGGAGGGGCTGCGGGCTGATCAGGGTGGGGCAGGCCGATTGGGGGTGGGGCCAGCCTGGAGGAAAGGGCAGCGGGGTGGTTGGCCTGCCACTCTGCCCCCCATTGCGGTGGGAGTGGCCAATTAGGGGCAGGGACGTCTGGAGGGAGGGGCCATGGGAGGTTGGCCAGCCGGCCCCACCACCCGATTGGGCAGGTTAGCTGGCTGCAGTGGGCGTCATAGTGACCGGTTGTTGTGATCTTTATGGTGTTCCAGTTGCTGGCTTTTTA
>NW_005338254.1:0-379 GCF_000412655.1 Myotis brandtii | reverse complement strand
CCTGATCAAGGACAGGCCATTCATATGGAAAAGCTGACATAATGGGTGTGGCTGCAAATTGGATGGGGTGGGGTCTCAGGGAATAAATAGGGCAGAGCAAACAGCGTGAGCCAGGCTGATGGAAACTCAGATATGGCTGTCCGTCAGCCCTGCGGCAGGCGAGGTCCCAGCACAAGAACAATGACCCCTGCGTGCACCCCCATCTTGGGGTAAAACTGCCCTGAGTTCATGCCCCAATGCCAGACAATCCAGTTCCTCCTTATATGTGTCTGGGTCCCCCAAAGCCACCTGGTGCTGGAGCTCAGAGGGATTGAGTCCGAGTAAGTTCGAGTGCTGGCCCTTTAAAAGAAACACCTGGGTCTCCAGCAGCCTCCGTGTC
>NW_005338253.1:0-238 GCF_000412655.1 Myotis brandtii | reverse complement strand
TTTGTGCACTAGGCCTATAGTGTGTGTGTGTGTGTGTATATATACATACGCATATATATGTATTAACTAGATTGATATCATTTCAAATATTGGTAAGTTCTTCGAAAAGAAAGCTGAGTAAAGAAAGTGAATCAATTTTCAAATGCTCTATTGTTTGCAAAAAAGAGGATGCGAAAAGAAAGTTTTGAATAAAAAAAAAACACAGATTATCTTCCTTCAATTAAATAAAAATTAGGGT
>NW_005338252.1:0-218 GCF_000412655.1 Myotis brandtii | reverse complement strand
TAACAGTTTGGCCATCCCTTGTAGCAAATTAAATGTGACCACTAACACTTTGCCGATCCTCCTGATGTAACCAGTGCCCCATCTTTGGGCATTTAAGATACGTCTGATTTTTGCCATTATAAGGAAAACTGATACATAATAATTTTACAATCCTAAATAAGTTATTTAAAAAAAACAAAATAAGGCAATCTATAAATTGGGGGGGGGGGGGGGGGGGG
>NW_005338251.1:0-696 GCF_000412655.1 Myotis brandtii | reverse complement strand
TGCACAAATTTTTGTGCACCGGGCCTCTAGTACAGTAATAAAAGTAAAAACAACAAGAAACTCACTAAGGAGCTACTTGATATGCAACCCAAAATTTCTCAAAGACATTTGATCAGAGGCCTAACCTGAACTACTTATTTAGTTATGGTCCTATAGCCTACTCCCAGACCTGGTTCAGTTCACAAATGCAGAGTCTCTTGAAAAGCGGGAGGCTCACCACACTTCATGACAGATTCTCTTAATCAGTACAAGGTACAGTATGAAAATTCTTGCTAGCCTTTCTAAAGCAATGTGAAACCATTAACTTTCACACCAGTACCTGGGGAAAGAAAAAAAGTGCTGGTGATGAGTGGAGTGAGATTAGTGGATACTTACACTAACTTAACCAACACTATTTTCTTTGGATTCATAAATGCATGACAGCCAATTCCATAACTGTCAGAATTTATTCCATTATCAGAATAGAAATAAATGAAATTTCAGGTGAGAAATGCATTGTGGAGAGTGACTACAGTTTTTGGACAGGTTTAAGCCTTGGACTAATGAGAGGGCATGGTCCTCTTGTGACAAAGCCACGTGCAGGTCCCAGTTTGGAGGGTAAAGCCCTCCCAGCACAATTATAACCAAAGCCTATGGTTATAAGCTTGACCTTATGTTCCGAACCTGTGGTCCCAGGTGGCTGAGTGATATGGGTTG
>NW_005338250.1:0-228 GCF_000412655.1 Myotis brandtii | reverse complement strand
GGAGACCATTATGCTAAGCAAAATAAGCCAGTCAGAGTAGGATAAGTATCACATGATCTCAATCATTTGTGGAATATAATGAACAATATAAACTGATGAACAAAAATAGATCCAGAGATGTAGAAGCATCGTCAAACCTCAGTGGGAAGGCAGGGGAGAGGGGTGGTAGGGGTGGGGGCAGTTGTGGGGGGAAGAGGTCAACCAAAGAACTTGTATGCATATAAGCAT
>NW_005338249.1:0-803 GCF_000412655.1 Myotis brandtii | reverse complement strand
AATAAATAAATAAATAAATAAAGCAAGCAAGCAAGCAGATGAAGGTCCCTACCTTCATGAATTTTACATCCTATGTAAACCATTGATTATTCTTTTGTTTTTTTCTATTTCAGCTGTTAATTTTGGATACCAGCTATTTGTGCTTAGTTTTAATTTTTAACTGGAATCAAAATATATAAGGATCAAAATGTTTTATGCTGGTAAATCCTAATACTTTCATTTTTTTATTTTTTGAGAATCTCAAAAGTTGTATATGTTATAACAAGATAAATTGGCTATAGGAAAAAGTCTTTTTATTCTTTCTGGGGTATTTCCTTAAGCCTCAATGGAATGCTCTCTCCCTGCAGCATAGCTTTAAAGGCATCTCTCCCAAGTATTTTACTGACTTTCTGTTTAAGGCATTAGCAGTCAGGGAGAATATTCATGGGCTTGAAGTTTGATATTTATATGTTCTTTGACTTTTCCAGTCAGAAAGAAAAAACTGGGTCAGACTAATGGACATATATTACAACGTGGCATTTGATTTAATTCCTTTTTGCATTTTATTCTATTTTAATCGTGTTATTGGGCCCAATTTCTCCAGATTGTAAACTCTGTGAAGGCAACAAAATGGTTATTTTGCTATTCCACTATTCCTCATTGTAAGAACAGCCTCAGCCATACAGTAGCTATCCAATGCATACTTTTGGAAAGTGACAATTTCCAAGGATTCTGTAATTATGAAGATTTTATCAAATCTATTCAGTTTATGGTCATATTCAGCACGATGAAAAATAAACAGGAATGTATGAATATCAAATGCC
>NW_005338248.1:0-216 GCF_000412655.1 Myotis brandtii | reverse complement strand
GAGGGATGTCCGACTGCCGGTTTAGGCCCGATCCGACTGCCAGGATTGGGCCTAAACCGGCAGTTGGACATCTCCCAAGGGGTCCCAGGTTGGAGAGGGTGCAGGCTGGGCTGAAGGGCCCCCCGCCTCTTTGCACGAATTTTGTGCACCAGGCTACTAGTAATAATAATAATAATAAAAAACAACTTGTGAATTGTTCCCCTTAACTCTCTGAGT
>NW_005338247.1:0-537 GCF_000412655.1 Myotis brandtii | reverse complement strand
GCCTCTGAGCGGAGGAGGCCTGGGAGGGTGGGGGGCTGACAGAGCTCCCGGCTTTGTCTTAGGGAAGGTGGGGGAGGCAGTCCCGGCCCTGAGCAGTCCCTGCTCACCAGAGACCCCTCGGCCAGAGAGAGAAGCCGCCCGCAGGGCCTGGGAGCAAACTGACGCCCAGCCAAGCGTTGTGATCACAGTACTCCTCCCCCAAGTTCCTCCGATGCTCCCGTGATTGTGCGTGAGTGATAACCACACCAGACGCTGGGCCCCGGGCCCCGGGTCCCCTGGGATGTGGTGACGGCAGCGATGGGCCCTGTTGTCAGCAGCGAAGATGCTGTTTTGACAGCACGTCCGGGCGTTCATGCGTGAGCTGGCAGCGGAATTGCCGAGGCCCGTGTCTGTCTGACGCTCGGCTCCGGCTTTTCTGAGCTGCAAACAAGTGAGCTCCTCAGAGCGGCCTCGGGGAGGGCGGCATGGGGACCTACTGCGCTCTGGGCCCCCACCGGCCCCATGCACCCCTCCCCCTTCGTGTCTCAGCGCCCCGGA
>NW_005338246.1:0-1271 GCF_000412655.1 Myotis brandtii | reverse complement strand
CCTTCCACTGCCCATAAGGAAGAATGGACAAATCAGACGACCTGGATCATAGAACCATCGCTACCCCCAACTGGCTGTGTGACCTTTGCCAAAAGTCTGAACTTCTCTGAGCCCCAGATTCTTTGTCTGAAAATGAAGTTGATGATGCCTCTCCTGTCAGCCGAGCCCAACCTCATGCAAAGATCAACTGGGACAATGTGGGTGACAGAAACTGTAACCTGCAAAGTGCTCCACAAATGCGGGGTCTTAATTACCGTTCTCCGCTCACACTGAGGAGCGTGGTCCCTGACTCCAGGCACCTGCTCCTCGAGAGAAAGCTCAGCTCAGCCTCCCTCCTCTCTCAGGGTAAAGTCGGAGGCCGCTCCCTCTCCTGGCAGGGCTCGCTCACTCTACCAGTTGCCTTCACAATCCGCCGAGTCATGAGCAGAGATGGTGTAGAATGGAGGCTCATGACTCCGGATGTCGCATCCAGGCCCGGAGGCCCGCGCCCTGTTCAGATACTCGCTGGTACTGTCAGGATCCGCTTGACTCCGAGGAGAGAGGCCCATTGTGCTGCACTGGGAGGGCGTGGCAGGGCCTCTGACTCTGAAGCATAAGGAGACGCTGCAGGAGGAGAGCCCTTCAAGGCCGGCTGACCCGGCTTCAAATCTCCATTCTTTTACTTTCTAGCCACATGGACCCTCTGAGCCTCCATCTCCTCATCGGCACATGGGGATGACAGTGTCTGCAGGGCCGGTGGGAACCAGAGGCCATGACTCTGAAGCCGGCGTGTGGCACCTGGTAACCACCCTGAGGAAAGGGCCAAGGAACGGAAACTAACATTTATGAAGCACCTCCGTTTGGCTGGATGCTGTACTTACGCTTTTCTCATCTAATTTGTAAAACTCTGAAGCATTAAGATGCGGAAAGCAAAGTTAGACATGTGACGTGACTGGTGACAGGTAGTAAGAGAGCTGAAGTCTGTGTTTGAGTCCTCGCTGGTTGAGCCTTAAAACTGGAGCTGAGCCTAATGCTTCCCGTGGCTTCCCTGCCCATCCCCAGCCAGTACAGATCTGGCTCCCAGATGGAAAACACTTCATTAAGGAAGGAAAGGGGTGCTAAGTGAGTCTCAGGGTTCTTTGTCTTGTGAGGATGCTGGCAGGGAAGCTGCTGGCACAGTGAGCACTGGGGGCATCTGTATCAGTCAGGGTTCTCCAGAGAAACAGAACCAATAGGATGTATATAGATACATAGAACGAGATTTATTATGAGGGATTGGCTCATGCAATTAC
>NW_005338245.1:0-248 GCF_000412655.1 Myotis brandtii | reverse complement strand
CTTTTATTTCTTCTTCTTGTCTAATTTCTATGGCTAGTACTTCTATTACTATGTCGAACAAGAGTAGTGAAAGTGGGTATCCCTGTCTCATTCCTGTTTTTAGGTGAAATGGTTTTAGTTTTTGCCCATTGAGTAAGATGTTGGCTGTAGCTTTGTTATATAAGGCGTTTATTATGTTGAGATATGATCCTTCCATTCCAATTTTGCTGATGGTTTTTATTAAGAAAAGATGTTGGATTTTGTCAAAT
>NW_005338244.1:0-262 GCF_000412655.1 Myotis brandtii | reverse complement strand
GATTTCTAGAAAGAGAGGAAGGGAGAGGTGAGGGAGAGAGAGATAGAAACATTGATGAGAGAAATTTCATCCATTGTCTACCTTTGGCACGCCCTCTGCTGGGGATCAAGCCCTGACTGAAATCCAACCAGTAACCTCTTGGTTCATGGGTTGATGCTCAACCATCAAGCCACACTGGCCGGGCAAGAAACTTTTGTTAAATATGGGAATTACAGCTACAAATTCCACACTGAATTGATTTATCTGTAGCTCATAAGTTATG
>NW_005338243.1:0-746 GCF_000412655.1 Myotis brandtii | reverse complement strand
ATCAATAAAATATATTTTTTAAAAAATAATAATAATTACAATAATGAAAGCGACACGTGTGTATAGCAGGCTTCCTTCAGTACTATAAACATTTGTGCAATGAATGAATGAACTGTGTAAAATATATCTGGAAGATGAATTGGAAAAGAAAAGTAATTTTTTTGTGTTAGAGCACTAGGGTTACCTGGTATGTAAAAATTAAAATAACTTTCATCTTTTAATATATTTTAAACAATAGCATATACACATTTCCTTTGGGCCCTGTCGATGCTTTCCCAAATTGCTTTTATCGGAATACTAGCCCTGATAAATGATCTGGAAGAAGAAAAAGTTCAATGGTCAAACTAAGGTTGGGAAATGCCAAAAATTAAGAGTCACAATGAGCTTTCCCTTTCAAAACAGAACTTCTGATTCTGAACCCCCTCCTTGGCAGGCTCTCTATCTCCAAAACTGCAACTCCATCTTCCCTGATGCTCAAAACCTATTCCTTGAAAGCATTCTGGATTCCCCCTTCTCTCACTTGTTCGTTATCCATCACTGTCTTAAAAATATATCTGAGATCCAATCAATTCTCTCTGCCTCGGCTGCCACCACACTGATCCCCTGGCCTCCACCCTGCCACCCTAGGGTCTGTTCTCCACACTGCCCCCAGGTGTATCTAGCGGCCATGGCTTAGGTTGGATCTTAGTGGTGCAACCTGTTGGCAGAAAAGCAAAACCAGAACCCCACCGCTCATTTAATCCAGC
>NW_005338242.1:0-241 GCF_000412655.1 Myotis brandtii | reverse complement strand
TCCAAAGTTTCTTATTCGTCACTGTCCCATTTTCCTCCGCTTCAAGCCAAGGTAACAAATGAAACCTTTAATTCTGATCTTCCTCCCCGCCAGGGACCAGCAAACCTCAATAATCAAAATAATTTCCCACCGGAAGTCACGGCCAACTACTGCCAGACTGAGGCCTATAGGGCTGACTATGCTCATGCGCAATAACAGGCTCAGGTTCTAGCGGTGGGCGCCCAGGCGTCCTCCACCATCC
>NW_005338241.1:0-456 GCF_000412655.1 Myotis brandtii | reverse complement strand
CTCAGAGTCACTGACCTCAGCATGAGTGGCAGCAGGACTGTTTACACTTGCGTATATTCTGCTGGGACATCAGACAACAGAGACAAATGATTGAGATCACAGGACTCTGGAGTCAGGTTACTTGGATTTCAATCCAGCTCTGTCACATCACCTGGTGTCCTGAAGCAAATCACTCAGCCTTTCCATCTGAAAGATGGGGATAATATAGCACAACCTTCCTAGGATTGTTGCAAGAATAAAATAGAAAAGTGTGTGAAAATTACATATAAAGTTGTGAAAGTGCTGGGCACTTAGGATGGGCTCAGTCAATGTTAGTTCTTCTTTTCAAAGTGATCTTCATCATTAGGATCCAGACTGCGACAGGGACCTACATTGTTTGAATCTATGAGCCGCTAGGGCATGCAGTGTACAGCCACGGCCACAGTAAAACTGTCATGTTGGGAACTCCGTTGGTCA
>NW_005338240.1:0-556 GCF_000412655.1 Myotis brandtii | reverse complement strand
TTGGGTATATGTACTAAAATTCAAAGGAAAATATGATGCAAAATGTATAAGCCATCTATCATGGGCAGATGAATAATGGTGAATTTCTCTCCACATATTAGATCTTCAACTAAGCCCCAAATCATATTTTGATTGTCATGCCATTTCCAAGCTTCTCTCTTTACATTGTTATTTTAATGGAAATTAAATATAAACTTAATGGAGGCTGCCCTAGTGGTATGAGCTTTTTCCCCCTTTAAATTCAAGAAGGCTAGTAATTATAAGTTATCAGTGTGCTAAGCCTTCTATAGCTCTTAACAGAGATATCATATAGAAGGGGGAAATGATTAACAGTTATTCCTTATCACCTCAAAGGGAAATCTGTGAGGTTTAATTGGATCATGTCTGTAAAGTGTTTCAATTCCCAGGAGAAAATAATACATGAACATAAGGAGCAAAGGTACGACAGTAAAATTATACTATGTAAGTAGGTAGCAATAAAGGTAGGTTTCAGTTGAATTCTGACAGACCAGCAATAGATTACTGATGTGAATTATTATAAATCTCTCTTTCAAAT
>NW_005338239.1:0-205 GCF_000412655.1 Myotis brandtii | reverse complement strand
ATGAGAGAGAGAATCATTGACTGGCTGCCTCCTGCATGTACTCCAATGGGGATCAAGCCTGCAACCTGGGCATGTGCCCTGACCAGGAATCGAACCCTGACCTCCTCGTTCATGGGTCGACATTCAACCAATGAACAACACCAGCAAATGGTTTTATTCAAAGTTCGGGCCTTTTTCCTCAAATGTCTATCAGAAATAAAAGGGA
>NW_005338238.1:0-287 GCF_000412655.1 Myotis brandtii | reverse complement strand
CCTAGCTGGTTTAGCTCAGTGGATAGAGCATCGACCTATGGACCAAAGGGTCCTGGTTTTGATTCTGGTCAAGGGCATGTACTGCAGTTGCAGGCTCCTCCCCGGCTCGGAACCTGGTCAGGGTGAGTGCAGGAGGCAACCAACGATGTGTTTCTCTCACATCGATATTTCTCTCTGTCTCTCTCTCTCTCTCTCTTCCATTCTCTCTAAAATTCAATGGAAAATTATTCTCAGGTGAGGATTTAAAAATAAGAAGCTTCTAACATAACACTAAGTGGCTAATTCTA
>NW_005338237.1:0-282 GCF_000412655.1 Myotis brandtii | reverse complement strand
GGAGTGCTGCTCAGCCAGAAGCCAAGCTGACAGCTGGTGAGCGCAGCAGCGGTGGCGTAGTGGCGCTAAGGACGTCTGACTTCAGGCTTAGGCCCGCTCCCTGAGGCATCAGTCAAACATCCCCCAAGGGTTCCCGGCTTGCAAAAGGGCACAGGCTGGGCTGAGGGACTCCCCCCACCCCGAGTACACGAATGTCATGCACCGGGCCTCTAGTTTTCATGATAAAAGAAAGACAAAAATCCAAATTGAAATAGCATGAAAATGAGGGAGAGGGAGGGAAAA
>NW_005338236.1:0-1314 GCF_000412655.1 Myotis brandtii | reverse complement strand
AGTTCGCATGTCATAGGTTCGCCATCACTGGTCTAGGTGAACATTTTTAAAGTGGATTGTGGTCTACATGTAAGATCTGATACTATAAAACTTCTAGAAGAAAAGCTTTGTGACATTGAACTTGGCAAGGACTTCTCGGGTGTGACACCAAAAGCACAGGCAACAAAAGCTAAAACAGAGGAAAGGGACCACATCAGACTGAAAAGCTTCTGTGCAGCCAAGGGAAGCAATCAGCAGAGTGAAGTAGCAGCCTAAGAAATAGGAGAAAATATTTGCAAACCATCGTCTCGTCAGGGGTTAACATCCACGCTAGAGCTGAGTATGATTTGCCGCGAGATTAAGCCCTCTTGCTTGCTGCAGCTCATGTGTTTGGTCTGTGTGACTGCTGCCGTTAAGTCATGCATCTGTCAGTAAACAGTACCGGTCTGCAGTCTTTAGCTATTATGTTTCAGGTACAGCCCCGAGGGGCAAGTCTTTCCCTTGAGAAACGGTGGGTAAAATCCCAGTGGGTTGCCTACACCTGCTAATCTAGCGGTACAAGTTTTGGATCATTGAAACCAAAGTTAAGCTTTTCTAAAAGTTATGAATTGGGTTTTGTAAGATATGCCCATTATTTGTTTTCAACAACAGGCACACTGCTAGGCCTCAGTGGAGTCCTAACCCTTTTCATTTTACTAAAATTGCTTTAGCCAGTTTTCGTTTGGGGAAATTCTCTCTGACAGAATGGGTAGTAGACTTTCTAGAAGGAACCCCAGGGTCTCCTGTATACTCGGCATACAGGAGGGTCTCTACCACAGTCGAGAGTCAGGCCTGGCACTGTGCAGGGAGGGCTGCCTAGCTAGCCCTCTCAGTAGCGCGGGGGTGAGGAAAGGCGTGGGAGATCTGATTCATTTCCGGAAACCACTGGCTCCATTTCCTAGGAGCGGCCAGTGTCGAGATGAGCGAGTTGATCTCAGGATATAGACACCAAGAAAAGATAACTTGTCACAATGCTATTCTCGCACTCTTTGAGAATTGCTGTCATTTATATTTTGTTGCCTTCCTATGTATTTTTCTTTGGTGATTTTTTTCTTGCTTTCCTATCCTCATATTGCAGACACTTAAACGGTAGCACCGTCGGCCCAGCAGTGGTTGTAGCATCAGTGCCCACTGCACGGTGGCCTGGCCCGCAGTAACCCGGGGTGACCAGTGGTGAGCTCAGGCAGACACTGCTCTTTGAAGGCGTCCACGGCCTACTCCTTAAAGAGGGGGGTGGGGTGATCTTTTTGTTCCACCTTTTCTTCCTATTAAATACATGGTCCATACTGATAAAAA
>NW_005338235.1:0-225 GCF_000412655.1 Myotis brandtii | reverse complement strand
CTCACAGAAGTCCTGGAGCAGGTAGATAGAAGACTTGGTAGAATTCTATTTTCTTTTCATGAGCTGGAAAATGGATATTTAGAAAGCTTAGAAACTTGACCCAACTGAAAAGAAGTAAAAAATGGTGGTAAAAGTGAAAAACTTGAAAATGACTTCTGGTTTTGTCACTGTGCAGAATATAGTCAAACACCGTTGCAGTTAAATATTTTACCCTTTGTTCTCCCT
>NW_005338234.1:0-474 GCF_000412655.1 Myotis brandtii | reverse complement strand
AATCCTGGCAGCCAACATTGCTGTATAGGGCAGAAGGACACTCCTCTGCACTGTTATAATTGTTCCTTTGCACATGAAATGGTGTGGACCTGGCCTGTGGTTCAAGCACTCACTGACAGTTTGAGCATAAGCATTGGCGCCAGCATCACCTACTGGTAAAAGGAGGTGCTTTCTCTGGAGAAAATACTTCAACCGGCTAAGATTCTAGAGTTAAGTCTTTGATCCAGCAGAGCAGAAGATGCATTTGGAAAGAATTGCAATTGGTTTTTTCAGATATATAATTTTACCGAGGAAAGAGGCCTTTAGTGTCATAAAATTAACTGCTGAGCAAAAAAAAGATAAGGCAACAAGGTTACTACATTTTATAGTTCCTTAGGACTCATGGCAGCTAAGATCTGCTAATTAATTAGTTGGGTACAGCTAAGCAGCATTTTATCTTCCACCAAAGGTACAGGGTAGATAATATATTTGGAG
>NW_005338233.1:0-637 GCF_000412655.1 Myotis brandtii | reverse complement strand
ATTTTCCCCATCAACTTTATTATCATTATCCCCCTTTCACAGATGAGGAAAATCAAGCCCAGACTGTTCAGCTCTGAAGCACTATACAAAACTACCATGCTCAGCCAAGTTGCCATCCCTGCACACTTAGCTGACTGTCTTCTACTCTTGTCCCCTTCTGCCTACTTTTCCTTAGAGAGTTTATTCAAAGGTAAGTGTTGCTGTGGCCACTCATCTACGTGAAGCCTTTAGCAGCTTTCCATGGCCCACTGTGTAACCTCCAGACCTTGCCTGCCCCTTCCCTCCTGCTCATTCTATTCACCACCGGGGCTACCTGTCCTGGGAACACATCTCAGTCCTTGCCAGGCTGATGCTTTCTCCCCACTCCTGCATGACAAAGTCCTTTTCAGCCTTTGGGTCAGTTTCAGATTAAATGTTACCTTCACAGGTCTCTATTCCCATTTCTCTGTCTCAGACCCTTATTTTCCCCTTGGTATCACTCTCTACAATTTGTAACCTCTGAGTTGTGACCTATTTTTGCCATCTTCTCCAGTAGATTGTGAACTCCATGAGGGTGGGGCCTTGTTTGCCTTATTCTGTTGTATCCCCAGGGCCAAATACAGAGCAAGGCACAGCGTAGGCATTTTTGAATGAAGGA
>NW_005338232.1:0-510 GCF_000412655.1 Myotis brandtii | reverse complement strand
ATTTTAGGGCTGAGTGAGAATGAAACGAGATGGTGTTTATAAGACCCCTTCATAAACTATAAAGTATCATGAAACAGTCATTATCATTACTGAGGCATTGCTGGCTTGCTCTTCCGTTCTGAGCCCACTGCCTGGGGATCTGTCCCTGATACCAAAGCTGCCTGGCCTACCTCGCAGCGGCTCTAGGAAATGTGCCGAAGCCCAGTGACTTAGGAATAACAAGATAGCTGAAACCCCAGCTGGGGATTTCTCCTGGAGTTACATGGGCTGGTCAGGCCTGGGGCATACAAGGGCTCTAAGGGCTTGTATAGAGATGACATAAACTGCACGTCAGGCCCAGAAAATACACACATGTACAAACACAAATACATAAGCGCAATGTTACTGACATGTGACAGACACGGAATAAGTGTATAATGGATGAATAACTTTCCTTATATGGAGGAAAGAAAGAAGCACTAGGCAAGAGATGAAGAGTCTTAAGTTCCATTCCAGGACTAATTAGCTATG
>NW_005338231.1:0-242 GCF_000412655.1 Myotis brandtii | reverse complement strand
CAATAAATATCTCTTCTTGAAAGACTCGTGTCCCCTGGGCTGAGGGACCAAAGCTTCGATTGGAGAAGGAGGGTACTGATGGTAAGAGGGGAAGCAGACAGGTGAACCTGGGTCCTTGGGAAGATCTGGAACCAGCAGAGATTCCTGCCGCTCAAAGTCCCATGACCCAGGGCCCCCCACCCCTGTGGCTAACCCCATTTCCCTCCCCAGGAGCGAGGGAGGCGGTGGCTCGGGGTGAGGCC
>NW_005338230.1:0-305 GCF_000412655.1 Myotis brandtii | reverse complement strand
TCAGAACTGGCTACAGGGAGCCAGAATAGTTTCATTTCGAGTTTCATCTGCATAGAGAAGAACCAGGAGAGGGAAAAATAGATGAGTACTTCATACCCTCTTTCCAAGACGGAAATATCTAAGAGTCACCTGTTCAATCCTGGCAAATTTTCAGCAGACCTTTGAACTCAACATATCAAAACTAGAATCTACCATCTTCTCCCTTTCTATCCTGCTCTTCCATGTTTTCTATCTGGTCAGATATAATCAGCATTCACCTGGTTGCCCTAGACAGAAACCTGGGAGTCATTCTTCCCAGATGCTTC
>NW_005338229.1:0-577 GCF_000412655.1 Myotis brandtii | reverse complement strand
ACATAAAGGTAACACCTTGTGGGACTGAAAACCTTTCCAATTCACAGGGTGGGATGGTGTGAAAGGAGAAAAACCATATATAAACAACAAAGCAAGAAGAAATAATCACAGGACAACAAAGGAAAAATAATTAAAAGTAGAAGGAAGAACACAGCTATAATGACTGTTAATCCAATAAACACGTTTTAAAAAAAAGGAAAAGTTTTAAGCAACTGAACACAAATTTGTCTGAGGAATCCAAAAATGCTGACTGTCAGGAATGATTGTAACAATATGGCACGAGGTCAACATAAGTGCAACATAACAGCGTCCAGACACAGACTATGGGATTTGCAGGAGATCAGTGAAGGTCCAGGTGGCACATCGTGCCAGTGAGGAGGAGAAGACAGACTTAAAAAATGGAGTTAGAGGCCCTGACTTGGTAGCTCAGTTGTTAAAAGAGTCTTCCTGATACACCAAAGTCATAGGTTCGATCCCCAGGCAGGGCATATACAACAATCAATCAATTAATTCATAAATAAGTGGAACAACCAATTGACCCCCCCCCATCATCTCTCTCCATAAAATCAATAACCTT
>NW_005338228.1:0-292 GCF_000412655.1 Myotis brandtii | reverse complement strand
GGTGGCCTTGCCATGTGGTCCCCTCCATTTTTGAGTCATCAACAGAGAGCTCCTCGTGTGCCCAATCTTCCTCACACTGTGAAGCTCTGACTCCCCCTCTCTCTAACCTCTAGACACAGATGTATAGGTTTCAGGTGATTATGTCAAGTCCCATATAAGCTCCCCATCTTAAGGCAAACTGATCTGAGACCTTAATCACACCTGAAAAATCCCTTCAGTTCAGTACCTCTATTAGCTTTTGCTTGGAGACTGTTCTTCAATTTCAAGGGTCAGGAAAAGTCTCACTCCACAT
>NW_005338227.1:0-253 GCF_000412655.1 Myotis brandtii | reverse complement strand
TCTCCCTCTCCCTTCCTCTTTGAAATAATAATAATAAGAGCATGGTCTTTGGAGTTAAAAATAATGTCATTTAAAGTAAGTCCCATGTTAAAAAATGGCCAGTGGCTTCCCATCACGTTCAGAAATATTCCAAAATTTTCACTATGGCCTGCATCTAGACCCTGACTACCACTCTGATCTCATCTCCCATACCGTTTCTTCCATACCCACTTCCCACCAACCTCAAAGGCCTCCTTGTCTTCCTCAAGTATGT
>NW_005338226.1:0-255 GCF_000412655.1 Myotis brandtii | reverse complement strand
ATGTGAGAGAAATACATTGATTGGTTGCCTCCTGCATTCACACTGACCAGGACCTGGGCTAGGGAGGAGCCTGCAACTGAGGTATGTGCTCTTGACTGGAATCAAACCCGGGACCCTTCGGTCTGCAGGCTGACACACTATCCACTGAGCCAAACCGGGTAGGGTGAGAATCATGACTTTTTATTGGGGTTTTTTTTCCCCCCACTTATTCTACTTAAGCCCTCTGTCACATTTGAAGTTAGCATTCTATTTTTC
>NW_005338225.1:0-203 GCF_000412655.1 Myotis brandtii | reverse complement strand
TTATCCTTTCAAAGAACCAGCTCTTGGTTTTGTTGGTATTTGTATTGTTTTTTGGTCTTTATGTCATTTATCTCTGCTCTGATCTTTATTATTTCCTTCCTTCTGGCTTCGCTGGTCTTTTCTTGTTTCTCTCTTTCTATCTCTTTGAGTTGTAAGGTTAGAAATGTTATTACCATTGTTTCTTGTTTTTTGAGATAGGCCTG
>NW_005338224.1:0-200 GCF_000412655.1 Myotis brandtii | reverse complement strand
TATTTAACCCTACAGTTTAAAGAACTAGAATGAGAACAACAAGAAAAGCTCAGAGTAAGTAGAGGGAAGGAAATAATAAAGATTAGAGCAGAAATAAATGGCAGAGACTAAAAAAGTAATAATAATAAATGAAACCAAGACCAGGTTCTTTGAAAGGATAAACAAAACTGATGAACCTTTAGCCAGACTCATCAAGAAAC
>NW_005338223.1:0-879 GCF_000412655.1 Myotis brandtii | reverse complement strand
TGGGGGAGCAGGGGAGAGGGGAGAAGGGAATCCCACGTTGACAAGGGCTTGTACCACATACATTAGTCTAAGCCGTGATAGCTTGAATAACAAGCAATATGGGAAAATGTTCCTTTATGCAGTGTCAGCAATTTTAAAAAATGTATATAAGCCCTCAGTGCCAGTTTTTACAGCTTCACCCTCAAATATTCAGTATTCAGCATCTATTTGTCTCTGCCCAAGTAAAAATACTCAGGGCTCACCTCATCCTGGGCAGCAATCTCAAATAGTCTGAAGTCTGGACAACAGGATGACTAGGCTGAGGTCAGGAAGGCAAAGTCTGTCACTCTCCCCAGCCTTCACATCCTCTACCTCTGCCCCCACCTATTAGAAGGGGAGTATCTGCCAGTAATCATTTACACTGGCTGCCCAACAAACACAATCCCCTTGACAAAAGTGCTCACACTAACAAGCACTGTAAGCCAGGCGAGGCCATCTTCAGCTTTTTACCCATAAAATTAAATGTTTCGCCCCTCTTAAAACAGTTGCAAGCATCAGGTAGAGAGTTTGTCGGGGAAGAGGGGTGAGGTAGGGACTTGGACCTACTCATCCTTGTAAACCCACTACTGTGAAAACCATATTAGTGTTTCATAAATGTCTTGTGGAAGAAAAGTATGGCCCAATCAGATTCAGTACTCCAGGTGACCGCATGCTGGAGAACACAGCCTGACTAAGTCGAGATGAGCTCTCAAGAGACCTTCTATAGACTCAGGTCAGATGAGCTCTCAACAGACCTTCTAGACTCAGGTCCAGATGAGCTCTCAACAGACCTTCTCGACCAGTGGTTCTCAACCACTGGTTGAGGGGTCAAACGACCCTTTTACAGGGGTCGCCTAAGAC
>NW_005338222.1:0-380 GCF_000412655.1 Myotis brandtii | reverse complement strand
CTGATGAGGTTTCCTAATATTGGTGAAACTGTTTACACGCTCTTTCAAATTCATTATCTCGCTTAATAAAACCATGACATTTGTAGCCTGAAAACATGAATGTACTCAAAAATTTCTCTAAACTTTACTTTTATTTAACATACATACAGTTTGTTTTGTGTGCAAACACTAGGCACATTTAACATGCCCATTCTCTTAGATCATTTGTCTGTTTTCTTCCAGAAATGGGTTTAATTTACTTCTCCCTCCTCCATCTGCCCTTATAGTCAGTGCCTTAGTTTAGTTTTTCACAATTTTTTTTAATTTAGCTTATCAACGTATATGTTTATTTTGCTCCACTTCTTTTTTTTATTGCATTTATCTGTGTGACATTGTTTAAT
>NW_005338221.1:0-737 GCF_000412655.1 Myotis brandtii | reverse complement strand
CAAATAGGAAAAAGTTTCCATTGAGTCAACTTACTCTCTTTAACTCTTGCTCTTTCCCCTTCTTGTCTCAATTATTATTTTTTCAAATATATGTGAATACTTGCATAGAAATACCTGCTAAGAAACTGGTTTGTAACTTGTGTAAGTCATAAGGAAACACAAAACCCCAATAGTTATGTATTTATATCACAGTTATGATTGCAATATGTTCACGACACTGCTGTTGTCATAGTACACAACCAATTATGGCAGAACTCATTTCCTCCTTGGTGACGAGGATGGTCGCTATAGCTGGAGGTGATGAAGATGTGGATGCTTGTGAGATTTGGGAAACCAAGTGAATGAAAGTAGTTCTGGGTCCAGTCAGTTTCATTTAAACTCAGCCTTAAAAGCCCTGTTACTTTAACAAGTTGCCATTGTGAATGCTATTATGTCCTTTTCAGAAATGCTGTTGCTCCTAATTTGAAACAAGTGCTTCCTTTAGTGCTAATTAAGCAGATGAATGACATTTCCAAGGACCATGTTGTTAACAAGTTCGGTTGACAGCCAGGCCAGGGATGCTGGATATGATAATTTAGAATTTGCACTTCCAGAAATAACTTCTCTCTTTATTCTGGGAGACATTGATTGGGTGAGAGAATAAAACTACTTCATTCACTGTTTTTTTAAAATTTTGTTTGAGCACGTACTCTTTTCCTACCAAGAACAATGAAGGTAGATTTGTAGAGGGCATTTGT
>NW_005338220.1:0-421 GCF_000412655.1 Myotis brandtii | reverse complement strand
TGTACATATCAAATACTGTTGGGTAGGAATAGAATTCTCTTGCCCATTACCCCCATTGCCTCGTTGAGGCCTCACTGGAGAACTGTACAGCTTTAGAATCTGAGTTTTCTTGGATGTAAGTTTCTAGGTCCTAGAAGTATTCTATATATTGAACAGTTATCAATTATTACCCGCAAAGCCTTGAACTCTCTCAAACTTAGCAGGCCTCCTTATTTGCTTTCTGTCAGTTCCAAAGAGAAGTAAAAAAAACCAAAAAAACAAAAACATGTCTCTTTCTAGAGGAAAGGCCCACAGAGGAGTCACCCTCTTTACAGGGCCTTTATATATAGAAAGTTTTGTCAGGTCTACTACTAGGACTGTCATTCTAATTACCAAAGGTGATTCACCACACCATAGGATATTGTAGAATAGATCAAACTTA
>NW_005338219.1:0-1356 GCF_000412655.1 Myotis brandtii | reverse complement strand
GGCCCCTGTGGTCTCGTGGCGGCAGCACAACCAGGGCTGGAGTCTCTTGTTCAACCCTAATTGGCTCAAGTCGGTTTAGAGGGCGCTACCCGACGGTCTTGGGGGGCTGTCCTGCTCCCCTTTCCGTCTCCAGGGCTACTGCTCACGGATCGTCATGTCACAGCTCAAAGTCCTCTCAGTTAATGTGATGTAACTGATCAATAGCCTCTCTCTCTCTCTCGGACTGCATGGTGAGTAGATCTCAGTTATTCTTCCTGAGCTTGGCCAACCTCTCTCACCGTCTCCTCAATGGTGGTGGTGCCAAGATCTGACAACACCGGGGACTTCCTTGCCTCCACCTGTTGTACCCACTGCGCTGGGTCTCACTGGGAACCTGTGAGTCTGCGGGTGCTTTTCTGAGAAGCCAGCCTGCCTCCCAGTGTCACTGCGGGGCTCCCAGTTGTCTGTCAGGTGACGAGACTGAGCGCTCGTGATGTGGCTGTTTGAAGATATTGCGCCCGAATTCTTCCACAGGTGGTATCTCTATCCATCTCCCTTTCGTTTGGGCTGTTTTGACAAATAGGAAAGAGTGGAAGTGACGCTGTACTAGTCTCTGAGGCCTCGCCTTAGGAAAACGAAGCTTCCACTTTGGTTTTCTTAGGTGGGCCCATGCTTGGAGCCAGCCACCACGTGGGGAGGAAGCCAGGCAGCCACAGAGAGGCCGTCATGTTTACAGCCAAACCCAGGAAGGTCCTGTCAGTAACCAGCATCAACCACAGGAGTGAGCGAGCTAGCAAGTGAGTGAGCCTCCAGCTGGTTCCAGCCCCCAGCTGTGGGGTCACAGCCTTTGAGGCACCTGGGCAGATGCTGAGTCCTCCACACTGAGCCCTGCCCAGACTGATTCACGGACAAAACAGCTTCTGTGAGCCACTCATTTGGGGGTGGTTTATTACACATCAAGAGATCATTAAACAAAAACAGTTGTCAGTACTGAACTTGGTTATGGTAATCTTGCTAAATTTGCTTATTAATCCTAAAGTTTTTCCTGAAAAGATTTTCTTGTAAGATTATCATATCATCTAATAAAAATGAAAATTTAATGTATCCCTTTCAACTCCTTCTTTTGTCTAAAAACCATTTCTCTCATTTTAATATTTGAAGAACATTTCCATGGTGTATGGAATTCTAGGGTAGCAGTTTTTTTCTTGTTTGCCAGTTTGCTGATCTCTGTAAGTCTGTCTAATCTTCCTACTGAGCCCTTTATTCAAGATTATTTTTTTTATTTTAAAAGTATCAGTTTGATGGGTTTTTAATTACAATTATGTTCTGAAACTCTATTTTATTTTCTCAAATTTCTTTTTTATTTGAACATATTAA
>NW_005338218.1:0-241 GCF_000412655.1 Myotis brandtii | reverse complement strand
TAATTCATTTGCTTTTCAAAAGAATGCTTCCTTTAAAAATTTGTTAGTCAAATTTTAAAATATAAAAATTGTTTAAAAACATGTTACTTTTATTTGTTTATTTTATTCTCACTCGAGGATATGCTTGTTAATTTGAGAGAGAGAAACACTGATATGACCAAGAAACATGGATGTGTGAGAGAAACATTGATCAGTTGTTTCCCATACACATCCAGACCGGAAATCGAACCCACAAACCTAG
>NW_005338217.1:0-1444 GCF_000412655.1 Myotis brandtii | reverse complement strand
TTAAGCAATAAAACAAAATTTAAAAAAAATTAAAAAATAAAAGTTCTGTAGTAAATAAATTTTAATTTTGAAAATTCCTTTTATCTTAGGTATCACATTTCCTTTTCCTCAGCATTTCTAGGAAGGGCTGGAAATGCAATGAACTTTTTTTATTAAAGAGCATATTCAAACTCTAAGTATCAGAAAATTCTATATAATAAATATCTAAGATGAAGTCAACTGTATATTTGGACATTGGAAAATTCTTATGTGGCTTCAGCCTGCAAAATCCATTTATATAATACATTGGCACTTTCTATCCATAATGGGACAGAAATGACCTCAAAGAGAATTTACTGCTCTTTCCCATCTCTCAGCTTTCCTAAGGCTCCATTGATAGAAAATAAATTATCAGGATTTCTCTTTCTTCTTAATACTAGTATCTCCCAGGCCCCTGCCCCTGCACCACTCCCAGCAATGGTGCTGTGTCTTTGGTTGGTTCTCTTTACTTACATATAACCTGCAAAACACAGATTACAAGAAAACAATTACCCATTTTGCCTATTTGTGATCAAGGTACCATCCTCATTCACACTGTTTTTCTCAAAAAAGAAAGTCCTTTTTCATCTCTGTCAAATCCTCCAATGTCAGCCCTGTCCCTCAGCCACTTTGCTTACTTAGTAGAAAATATGCCATACTATTTATTAGACAAGTGTCATAAACTGTATGTTACACCTTAATTTTTATCTATTCACAATATGTATCATGATCTGATAATTAAAAGCTAACAGTGTTAAATAAATTTTCCCTATAAATTCAGTACTTCACTATCTAAGTAAACAGGGTAAAATTATGTTCAGAACACATAAAGTAATACATCAATTTCTATCTTTAACCCTACTATCTATTTTTATTGAATTTATTGGAATTATATTGATTAATAAAATTATAAAGGTTTCAGGGGTAAAATTCTATACCTATATATTGTATTATCTGTTCACCACCCTGAGTCAAGTCTCTTTCCATCATCCATCTATTAAAATGACTTGTTATTAGGGAAAATATTAATGAAGGAAGAAGAATATCCTTCTTGTCTATTCAAAATGGAAACTGGATGGACAGCATTTTCTCTTCTAAAGAATTTATAACTCAAGGAATTATTAACATTATTGAACTAAAATATATCATCTACACTAATAAATGAGAAACATGCAAATGGACTGTACCTTTGTGACACCCACCAGCCAATCAGGAGTGAGTATGCAAATTAACCCAACAAAGCTGGTGGGTTAATTTGCATACATAGGTGCTGAGCGGCTGGGGGCGGGATGCTTGTGTTGTCGCCATGGTGACGATGCAGGTGTTCTGCACTGCCCCAGCCGCTCCAGGCCTCTGGGCAGCGTGGGAAGGTGGAAAGGCAACTCCAGGCCGGAGCGAAGGCGGTGCCGGCAGTCAGGGGAAGGAA
>NW_005338216.1:0-275 GCF_000412655.1 Myotis brandtii | reverse complement strand
CCACGGTGTTCAGATTTGGGAGGAACCCTCCTGCCCCTCCCAGGACCTTACGTAGCCCACACACGCCTTGTCCCTACACTTTATTCCTCATCAGTGGCCATTGTTTAGCTCTGGTCATGCCACTCATGTTGATGCACTGACAGCTGATTCTGGAACTTGGGCTGGAGTTTGGGGAAGGGCTGTGCTCTCTCCACGGGCCTGTGGACCATGGAGAGGGCCTGTCAGCCAAGGGCACCGCGCAGAGCAACCCGGACCCAGGGGTCAGAGAGAATGAA
>NW_005338215.1:0-309 GCF_000412655.1 Myotis brandtii | reverse complement strand
GGAAACGGGCTGGGTTACAGGTGACCACTGGGCCCGGGCTGACCACCCTCAGGCTTCATGTCTGGAGAGAGAGGTAAATACCTTTAGTGTCTGAGCCACTGTTATTTGGGAATTCTGTTACATGCAGCCAAAGCTTTCTAAGTGGTCTAATAGTGAATCTCCCACAGAAGAATGAAGTTTTCCAAACTCACCCAACTTCTTATTGTGTGTGTTTGTGTGCATGTTATTGTGATAACATGATAAAATGATAGTTCAACATTTTTATTGCTTAACCCTTTCGTATGAGTATACTTTTACTTGCAGCTCAAA
>NW_005338214.1:0-1121 GCF_000412655.1 Myotis brandtii | reverse complement strand
AGGGAGCAGGGGAAGGTGAGTGGGGAGAGTTCCAGACTGAGGGACCGGCAGGGCGGGCACGGTGCGGCTGAGCCTGGTGAGCTGGTGAGGAGAGGGGCCATGCTTGGCCTCATGAAAGCAACCTAACCAAGCACGCCGGTCTGATGGAGGTGAATTTTAGTTTGATGGAGGAGTCTATGGGCCGCAGCTCTGAGCATCCCCCCAATACCCAGGGCCCTCTCTCCAGGTGCCAGCGGGCAGGCGTACCTTACCTGCCACTCCACCTCCTCCCTGGAGAATCTGTCCGCGGGCCCGTCAGGGCTGTCCTGGGAGTTCTGGGCTCCATCTTGCTCCAGGACTGGCAGCAGGTACTGAGAAGGGGGGTAGTAGTCCAGCCCTGACTCTGCAAGAGATGACACAGCTGACCCGGAGGGAGGAGGCAGCCCAGGTACCTGGAGCGGCCAGCGCCTGCCGCCCTTGCCTCCCTCCTTCCTCCTTGGCATCCCGTCCCATCCCCACCTCAGGCCACTGCTCCCCTGCCCTTGACTGGGCCCTCATGGTGCTCACCAGTCCTCACGCCTGGCCCAGAATGTGGCCAGTGCTCAGTAACCTTCAGCTGGTGCATACACAGGGCCACCACCTGCCTCTTTACATCAAGTAGAAATAAGATGAAGAGGAAGCCTGAGATTAAGAGTTGAAGGCTGAGTTCAAGACCCAGCTGTACCCATGATTTCCTGTGTATGAGCCCTTGGGCAAGACGCTTGCCTTCTCTGGCCCAGCAGTTTTCTACTGCATAATTTATGTTTTTATTTGGTTGTTTGCCCTATTTTTGCTGATTTGTAGGTGCTCTTTATTAGCTATATATTATAGCTAATAACCTTGGGTCTATATGCTGCCACTATTTTCTTCTGGGTGGCAACTTTTCTTTTTAGCTTTGATGATGGTACCCTATCCTTTTTAGATAAAGACGTTTTAGATTTTAATGTAGTCGAAGTTACCCTCCCCCCAAGGATATAAATAGGCAGTTCACAAGAAACACTAAAACGGGTGGTGCAGATACTCCTCACAGGAATGTAACCTGTGCAGAGGGCAATGTGGAGTTCCGGTCCCCACCCTGTGCCAACCCCACTGGTGCCTGCCCT
>NW_005338213.1:0-631 GCF_000412655.1 Myotis brandtii | reverse complement strand
GCCAGCAGCAGTCACTATGCGGATGAAATAAGACAACACATGCAAATGGTGCCTGTTGCATGGGACATGCTTTATAAATAGTGGTTATTTTCACTACTCCCCAGTTCTTTTGTGGACTTGGAAATAAAAAGGTCCATAAGAGTGTGTGTAAACACACACACAGGCACCCATACACCCATTCTCACTCTCCCTATCACTAAGGGACCATGAGGATAGTCCCCTCAAAGTACCACACCTTGCACAGCAGTCAGGCTAGTTTAGGGGCGGCCTTGCTTTTAGATGACGAACAGGACTGGTTGTTTTCCCAGGCTCTCCTTCTGCCCCATCCTAGGCCTCCATAAGTAAACTGATTTTGAGGTATGGCTTTGACAGACTTCCCAAATGCCAACAAGTACCACTACGGGGCCGTTAGGAAGCCAAGCTTCCCCTGTGACTTGGAAAGAGAAAAAGATTCTAGGGTCTGCGTGTATTTTTGTATATGTGTATGTGTGGGTTTGTGGGTGTATGTGTTTTTATGTGTGTATATGTATGCATATATATGTGTGTATGTATGGACGTGTGTTCACGTATATATGTGTATGTGCATATGTGTGTATGTGTTTGTGTGCAAAAACAGCAAAAGAAGAGATGA
>NW_005338212.1:0-251 GCF_000412655.1 Myotis brandtii | reverse complement strand
GTTCGCCATCACTGTCCTAGGACAATGGAAACTAAGGTGAAAATAAATAAATGGAACTACATCAAAATAAAAGGCTCTGTACAGCAAAAGAAACCATCAATAAAACAACAATGAAGCCCAGTGTATAGGCGAACATATTTACCAATATTATCTCTGATAAGGGTTAATCTCCAAAATTTATAGGGAGCTCATACAACTTAACAAAATGAGATACACAATCCAATAAAAAAAAAATGGGCAAAGGACCTAAA
>NW_005338211.1:0-232 GCF_000412655.1 Myotis brandtii | reverse complement strand
GAAAATCAAAACTATAAAACTTTTCCAAGAAAATAAAGAATATACAGTAGTTATGATCTCAAGGTAACCAGTTAACTGCCATAATATTTTAAATTTAATTTAAAAAGGTCCACCGCTTGCATCTATAGATGCTTACAGCAGTTAACTGGGTAAAAAAGAATTTCTTTAAGAAAAAAAAAAGAAGCACAACCATAAAAGGAACTGATATACTAATACATTAAAATTACTAACT
>NW_005338210.1:0-261 GCF_000412655.1 Myotis brandtii | reverse complement strand
GCCCGGTGCACAAAATTCATGCATGGGGGGGTCCCCTTAGCCCAGCCTATACCCTCTCTAATCTGGGACCCCTCAGGGGGGATGACCGACTGCCGGTTTAGGCCCGATCCTTGGGACAGGCCTAACTAAACGGGCAGTCGGACATCCCTCTCACAATCCAGGACGGCCGGCTCCTAACTGCTCACCTACCTGCCTGCCTGTCTGATCTCCCCTAACTGGCCCCTCTGCAAGCCTGATCACTCCTAACTGCCTCTGCCTGCC
>NW_005338209.1:0-245 GCF_000412655.1 Myotis brandtii | reverse complement strand
CTATCTCTCTCTCCCTCTCCCTTCCTCTCTGTGAAATAACTAAAAACATATATTTTTAAAAAAAATATATTGATAGAAAGTAGGAATAGAAGATTTCTGGTTAGAGCATCCTATATAATAAAAGCCTAATATGCTAATCGACTGAACAGTGGAACAATCAGTGGGCAGGGGGTGGGCTGGTGAGGGCGGCGCCAGGCCAGCTAAGGGAGGTACCAGAGGGCAGAGGGAGGGGATGGCGATGGGGG
>NW_005338208.1:0-295 GCF_000412655.1 Myotis brandtii | reverse complement strand
ACAACTGGGGGGCTAGCAATCTGAATCTGTGCCAGTAACTGGCATTCTGATGCACATTCTTGCTAGTATAATTAAGCCCCATACTTATCTGTGATGCTGTTCGGCCTTGCAGAACCTGTTTCCCGAATACTTCCATTTTGCAGCCATAATCCATGAACCATACACAACCCCCAGAGGGTTTTGGCAGTGCTGGCACCAGCCAGGCCAGGCCTTTGGGTGTAATCTCACTTCTCCCACCCCAACCCACAGGGGGCTGCGAAACCCATGAAATGTCCGGAAGCCTGGTCCATACTTG
>NW_005338207.1:0-303 GCF_000412655.1 Myotis brandtii | reverse complement strand
AAGATGACCATTGTCTATTATTGATGGGGAAGAAAGCGAGTGAGTATAGTATGGGACCTTCTGTGTATAAGGGGGAGAGTGATGGTGGTAAAAACTTATATGTACTTGGATACACAAAAGAGAAAAAAAGGAGATATAAAAAGACAAATAGTGATACGGTGGTGTGGGGGTATTAGAAAGGTGGCAGTTATGGTCACTTCTTAATTCTTTATACCTTCTGGTTGTTTGCGCTGTTTGAATACATTTTATTTAAAATTAAACTTAAATATGCAAACACTGATTATCTCTCCTGCAAGACCAAGT
>NW_005338206.1:0-397 GCF_000412655.1 Myotis brandtii | reverse complement strand
GATCAGGGGACCACAGGCACCTCAGCACCTGGTGCCCAGGGTGCTGCCGTGCCTGCTGCCCAGCCCATCCCTTTGTGATCGCATATATGGGGGCCGCAGGCAGGCTGCACCCTGGGCTGCACCCGGTGCCCAGGATGCTGCCGTGCCTGCTGCCCAGCCCCTCCCTTCAAGATCGCAGATCAGGGAACTGCAGGCACAGCGGCACCCGATGCCGGGGTGCCACTGTGCCTGGGGCACCGCCCCTCCTTTCACCATCGCAGATCAGGGGGCCACAGGCCAGCCGGCACCCCTGGCCCCAGGAGTCCTGCACCCCTGCTCTCTCTTCCTCCGATCGCCATGGCGATCACTGGAACCCCTGCGGGGGGTGTTGCCTGGCCTGCTGGGCTTTCTGATGGCG
>NW_005338205.1:0-418 GCF_000412655.1 Myotis brandtii | reverse complement strand
ACCCCCTGCCCTGACACTGACCAATCGGTGGAGACCACGCCCTGGAGGAGCGCACCTGGAAAACTGGTGAATATTCTGCTGAAACCCTCCCCCGAGGCTTCCCCGGAGATTCCTGCCTGCAAGAGAGAAATAAAAGCCTCGAGACAAAGGACCCAGGAGCTCTCTCCCTCTGGGGAGCAGCTCCCACCATTCTCTCCCCGCTCTTCTGCCCCCACAGGCATGCCTCTCCTAAACCGTAAAGGACCCCAGAGGCTTGCAACCTGGGGGGCACTGGGCAGGCCAGGTCATCGCAGGCTAGTGCCCTGAACCTGTTCCCAAGGCTCCCTTTTCCCTGACTTCCCAGAGAGCTAGGGCAGCCCAGCCTGGCTCTGCTGTTGCTTCTTTAGACCAGTGGTTCTCAACCTTCCTAATGCCACAA
>NW_005338204.1:0-511 GCF_000412655.1 Myotis brandtii | reverse complement strand
TCTTGAGTATTCTGATAACCAGTGTTTTGAACTCTGTATCAGGTAAATTGCTAGCCTTCATTTGGTTTAGTTCTCTTCCTGGCATTTTCTTCTGTTCCCCCAGTTGGGCCATGTTTCTTAGTTTCCTGATTTTGGCTGCCTCTCTGTTAGTTTCTGTGTCTTAGGTAGATCCACTACATCTCTCAATCTTGACAGGGTGGCCTTATGTAGTATGTGGAGCCCTGGGGCACAATCTCCCTGATCCCCTCTACTGAATGCTTCACATGTGTCCCTTGTGTGGGTTGTGTGTACTCTTCTGTTGTAGTTGAGCCTTGATTGCTGTAGGCACATCAGTGGGTCAGGTTACCCTCAGGCTGACTGGCTGTGAATATTGGCCATGGCCACAGCATAGGAGCTGCTATGTTGGTGCTGATCTCATGGAGCATGATTTGCCCAGTTCTCTCTGATGCCTGCCAAGGCCATCCTTTGAGTGTGAAGCTTATGGAGCTTTACTGGTGCTCTGTTGTGGCTG